>NW_009187045.1:27853-28156 GCF_000690835.1 Fulmarus glacialis | reverse complement strand
ACTGCGGGTTGAGTGCTGCCTGTACCGGCTCACCCCGAGCCCCCCAGCCACTGAAGCGGGGGCTGCATCCCATCACGGGGGGCATTTTGGAGGGTAGGAGCTGCTGAGGAGCCCAGCACCTCGGGCATCCTGGCCAGAGGTGCGTTGGAGCCGGGGACAGCACCGGGAAGATAAAAAAGGAGCTTTTAAATAATCATTTTGTCTTCTTCTTGGCTGAGCGCAGCCTTCCAGGGATAAATAGGCAGCATCAGTTCTGCTTAGACACATTGGCCTTTCCATTTATTTACTCCCTAGCCTTATTCT
>NW_009187045.1:385-27832 GCF_000690835.1 Fulmarus glacialis | reverse complement strand
TCTCGCGCGGTCCCCGGCTGGGTTCGGGTCTCTGCTGCGGGGACACGTGTCCATCCGTAGGATGCTCGGGACGCACACCCCCAGCGGGTGCTGGTCCCTGTGTGTTGCATGGTAATAAAGCTCAGGGGTTATACAGCGCTTTTCATCGGGTAGCAGCTTTCTAAACATCAACTAATTAATCACTCGTGCCTACCTGTCAGGTCAATGATTCCTGAGATTTTTAATCTAAAAATATTTTCCTTTTGAAATCCAGATGCACCCATTTTGGCAACTCCATTTTTGATTTGTTTATTTGGGTTTTTTTAATTTTTTTTTTCTTTACTTGTGTTGCTTTCCATTTGTATTTGGCCTTTTGATGTGCTTTAATTCAGTGATTTTTTTTTTTTTTTTTTTTTTTTTTTTTTGTCCTGGAAGAATAGGAATTTATTCTCTATTTTTTTCATAGCAAGTTTATCTCTGCCCTGTAGCCTGTCACCTTTCTTCTTCTCTTTTTGAGGATTTTGGCTACCTTCACCTCTTATTTCAATTTATGGACTGCAGACCCCAAACCATTTTCTTGATGAAATCTGACCTCTCCCCTCGGATTTGTTTGTCGGTGAAGCATGTGGCTGGGTGCCGGTGGTGCCATGGGGGGGTGCCGCAGTGGAGGGGGTTGCCGGACCTGTCTCCTCGGGGCTCGGCAACAGGCACCCGCCTCCAAATTTGGCACCATGCCCCCATCCCTCCATATAGAAACAATCGTTCCTAGCGTGGAATTATTTATTATTAGCTCATCTTATTGGCAAATCTGCTGTTACTGGGCTTTTTTCTATCTTTTCTTTCCCCCTGACCTTCCCACCTTTGTTGACAGCGAATGTTTTAATCACAAAAATGCCAATAAATGCTAGAGTCCTGAAAATAATGATTTCAGTAGAGTTTGAGGCTTAAAAAAAAGCTCTTTTTAGTGTTAGCCAAACCTCTCAACAGGGTCTTTTACTTCCATTTTATACTGATAATAGCTATATCTTTAAATTATTTCAGAGTGAGGAAGACCATACTTGGTGTTTGCCCGGGTTTTTTAGCTGCTCTGGTTTTACTTCTTATTGCCAACTGATTTTAGACTTTTTTTTTTTTCAATGACCGGGAAAATCACTTGCTCTTGTTTGCGCAGTGGATTCGGGGGGTCAAATTCATCTTGAGTGTAAGTGGGCACGGCTTTATGAAAATCCATGCAACGTTACCCAGCTCCGGGTGTGCACGAGTGTGTGCTCGGGGTGTGTGTGTTTACAAAGTGCTTTGAGCTCCTGTGCCAGACGGGATGGGGAAATACAATTCGTTTCTCTTAGGAAATGCCTTTTTTGTTCACTCACCAAGGATTTATTTTATTTATTTTGCAGTTGCACACACCTGTGTATGTGTATGTGGAAATCTTGGGTTATGCTTCTGGCACCCAGGGGACACGTAGGGCACCTCCATCCTGCAGACCTGGGACCTATCCCTTTGCCAAGCCGGCCCGGAGCGGCTGGGATGCTCCCATGTGGTTTTTCCAGGAAAGCCCTCGCAGTAGGATGACTTCTTCTCAAAGCAATAATTGAGGCGGGGAGTACAAAGAGGAGAGGAAAATTCTCTCCTTGGCAAGTCGCTCCGGGAGGATTGATTTATTGTCACCCCTTTTCTTAGTACTGTTTAGACTTCACTGGAAGAACCAGATTCTAAAAAAAGGGTGTTTTCCAAAGAATAAAAGGTATTTTGTACGGTTTTTTGCTTGTTTTTCTGCTGGGTGGCTAAAAGCACGGCCTTACAAGCCCTCTCCATCTGTATTTAAAGATGGGGAAACTGAGGAACGGTCAGCCCTGGGCTCTGTGCTTCTTCCTCTGCCATCTGGGGTTGACGGCTATGCAAACGGTGGAGGATCAGGCTATAAATGACGTGTCAGGTGACATGAGAGGACCCCTGGGTGAGCTGAGGTCTGGGCTAGAGACTCCTGGCTTCCCATCCCATACTTGAATTGGGATACATTCCCTATCACTTCTGGTGTTAAGAATGGGTACATTTATTGGTTTTTTGGTGTTGCTAGCAGTTTTGCTGCGTACTTGAACGCAAAGTGTGGTTTTCTGGATTACCTCTGCGGTGAGCTCTCTGCTGGTTCTGCCCTACTTCTTCCCTGCGAGAAGGAGAGGAAGAGGCAGGGAGGGGAGCGGGGAGCTGGAGTGCCCCTGTCGCTGCTGCTGGCCTGGAGAGCCGAGGCGCTGCGCTTGCGCTCGGAGCACTGGGATGCAGACTGCCTGTTGGGGTACCCTTGGGAAAGGAAGAAAAGCCCCCTTGATGGGAACTGAGCCCCGCCGGTCCAACCTGGGATGAGCATCCCCTTTTGGATGAGCATCCCCTTCCCTGAGTTAAGCCCTGGGCACAACTCAGGCTTTCCTCTCCCCTTTCTGTCTCCTGCAGTACTGAGCATCCGGGGAGCGCAGGAAGAGGAGCCCACGGACCCCCAGCTGATGCGGTTAGACAACATGCTCCTGGCCGAGGGGGTAGCGGGCCCCGAAAAAGGAGGTGGCTCGGCCGCTGCTGCCGCCGCTGCCGCCGCATCGGGAGGAGCCGGCTCCGACAACTCGGTGGAGCATTCCGACTACAGAGCCAAACTCTCCCAGATCCGGCAGATCTACCACACGGAGCTGGAGAAGTACGAGCAGGTAACAGGCTCCTTCGCGGCGGAGGGCAGGGCTGCCCAGGGGTGGTTGTCGGAGGTGGTGGGAGCAGGAGCCGGAGCGGCCGTGAGAGCTGTTGTCCGGCACCACGGCGTGGCTGGGAACAGCCTGGATCGCTACTGACATCTATTGTTAGGAGCATGCGGGCAAATGCAAACTGTTGCTTGGTACTGGAGTGAAAACGTGCTTTTTTAGGGTTGGGAGGGTTGGGGTTTTGTGCTGGGATGTAGCGTGAGAATAGTCTCGGCATGGGTTGCCCCTTTGATTTTCACTTTTCACTCCTCCCCTAATATCTTGCCAAAAATTGGCCCTATGAAGGGGGAGTCCTTTTCCAGGTGCTGGCCTTGGTGCAGGCAGTTTTCCCAGCAAGGTTTGAATCAAAATCTCCCTTGAATATTTTTTCTGCTTGAAAAGTTCTTTTTCCAGGGAAAAAAAAAAAAGTGGCTTTTTTCTTGAGGAAAATGATTCTTAAAAAAAAAAAGAAAAAGAAAAACTATTTGGGTCATGAATGCAGCTATTAGTAACACTGACAATTGCATGAAAAGCTTTGCAGGCCAACGCTCAGAACGGGTTTCTTTCAAATGCTTCCAGATGTTTTGCAGACCTCTCTCCGCTGCTGCACAGCTTGCCCTTGTGATGAATGTGGTTTCTACCCTGAGGTTGCGGTTTATGGAGCACGAGCAAGAAAGCAGCCCTCCTTTTTGGGTGCAGGATGGGCTCCATGGCCAGGGGCTAGGCAGGGTTTCAGGTCTCTGATTTAATGCTTTGTGGTGTGGGGGTTTGGGCCGCCTGCCACTGCTGGGGTCTGTATGGGCAAGCCAGCCCCATTCTACCCGGTTAACTGGTTGTGTGGTGGGGCTGGGGGATGTCTCGCCCCTTCAGGTGCCACGTTGGCCAAGCTGAGGCTGCTGGGTGGTGTCTTCAGACCTACACCCAGAGGTGGTGTGGAATTGCCTTAGATGGGTGCCCCTGGGTTGGAGCTGGAGTCAGGGTGGCCAGGCAGGGCCCTGGTGTTGGAGAAGCCGAGTATGGTCACGCCATGAAAGGCATTTTGGCAGAGCATTGGAGAAGGAGGGGTGGCAGGGCGCAGGGAGCAGGCAGGGGCCAGGTTGGAAGGATGACCTTTGGTGGTTGTCCTCAGCCGTTGCTGTCACTCCCTCGGGGCACGGACGCGGGGTGGTGCGGCATGAGGGAGCCTCAGCCCTCTCATATGGGTAGGAGTGGAGAGCATGTCAGGGCTCATCTTTCAGCCCCCAGGCTGAAGAGGCAGAGAGACACCCCGTGTCCTCTGCCACCCAAGCCCAAGGAGACACCCATAAAGGGCAGAGCCAGCAAGAACCCTTCTCCAAGGGCACAACCAGGGACAGGCTTCAGGTAGGGACCTTCTGCTCCTTCCTCCCCTTGGGTGGGGGTTTTGTTTGTTTGCTTTTCTGGTTTTGATTCTGCAAATTTTTTGCTCCCCAAAAGGACACCCAGGTGAGAGAAGTTGATTCTGCAACTTTTTTGCTCCCCAAAAGGACACCCAGGTGAGAGAAGCCTTTACCCCAGCCCCAGGGGGTGAGACGGGCCACCACATCTTTCCTTGTCACAACCCACTGACGGGGTTGATTTTGCAACCGAGTTGCTTTGCAAATGGCTGTGCCGGGCCACATCTCCGGTATCGTCACCCACAGTCCTGCAAAACTGGGGTTCAGGGTTTCTCAACCTCCATCCCCCTCTCTCCAGTCCCCTTGTTGGTGGCTGGGGGAGCTCAGCGCCTGGCTTCACATGGCATCTGGCTGCTGCTGTGACAGCACGGCGCTCGCCTGCAATTTTGCCTTTAATGCTCTTTATTTCACGCCAAGAGGAGACGAGCTGAAATTGCTCGGGCGTCTGGGAGCAAAGAGGCGCCTGGCTGAGAGCTCTCGTAGCCGGCGCTCACCCCGTGAGATGGGAGCTGTCAGCTGAAGCTGGTGATGGGCAATTGGAGGGGCTGTGCTGGCCTCGGGGATGTCTCCTTCTTGGGTCTGAGCTGCAGGTGGGGATTCAGTTTAGAAGGGTGGGATGGGAGTTAGTAGGTCAAGCCCATGTCGCCAGTCCACAAAATCAATGTTTTTTTCCCCTGCTAGCCCCTTTTTCCCCATCATGGGGTGGCAACTGGGGGTGCTGTCCCCAGAGCAGCTGCCCGTGTCCCAGGATTGCCAAAGGCTTCTTGAGCCATCAGAGTTCGAGTGCTGCTCTCAACCTGTTTTTTTGAGGCTTGGATCCCAGACTGGTTCTGGGAATCGGAGGATCCTGTCATGCCTGTGAGGTGCTCCTGGGGGTGGAGAAGAGGGCAATGAAGTGGCCTTCATCCGGCCCCAAAATCCCTCCCTTGTCCCCCCAGACTCCTCTCGCTGCCCTATCCTCACAGCATAGCATGGGGACAGCAGGAGCAGCCAGGCAGTGCTGTGCCAGCAGCAAACTAATTGGGATTATTACCTGCTTATCCTTACTTGTCAGGGCTCCTGCCTCACTCAGGCTTTAATTATTGTTGTTATTTACTTCTTATCTGATGTGCTACGAGTGCGGAGCAGGGCTGTTTCTCTCTGGGAGCTTCTGTGAAGCACAAGGGCCTCTGCAGGATACATGGTGCTGGGGTCCAGCTGGGGCAGTGGGAGGAGGGACAGAGGGCCAAGAGGTTCATGGTCCTCCTCAGACACAACTATAGCTCCTATCGTCGCATCCAGAAAAACAGTGTAAGGCCTGGGACTTCTTCATGCTTCACATGAGTCTTAGGGCTTCATCTGCCCCAGCTCCATCCATGATCCCTGAGAGCAAAGAAATGGGCTCCTGCCTTTCTCTCCATGTTTGCTGGGAGTCTCTCATGCCCTCTGCTTGGCAGATGAGAGAAATTTATCTCTCCCCTGAGAGACAGCACACCCTTGCTCTGGGTCTGCCCTAGAAAAACCCAGCCATTGAATCCTCTGCGTGCATCTCCTTCCTTAGCAGTGTTGCCTCTGTAGTGTCCTTGACACCATCGAATGACCTTCCGATCCTGGGGTTTCTTTTGCTTTTCTTGCCATCCCAGGCATGCAATGAATTCACCACCCACGTGATGAACCTGCTGCGTGAGCAGAGCCGGACCCGACCTATCTCGCCGAAGGAGATAGAACGGATGGTGAGCATCATCCACCGCAAGTTCAGCTCCATCCAGATGCAGCTGAAGCAAAGCACGTGTGAAGCTGTCATGATCTTGCGCTCTCGATTTCTGGATGCACGGTGAGTTCACCCCCACAAACCTTTCTCCGCACCCACCGTGCAGTATTGTTCAGGCCTGGGAAAGGTGTTTTGAGGTTCTGGAGTGAATCCAGGTCCATCTGAAGGGCAGTGTCTCCTGGTCTTGAGCTGCAGAGGCTATTTACCTTCCTTACCCTTTAGCCATCTCTGGCTCAGCAAGGGAGGGGACAGCAATTCAAGCTTCTGTCTCAGCAAGGCTCCCAGCTGTACCTTGAGAATTGCACATTGCTGGCTTTGCTCTGGCAGAAGAAAATTCTGTGGCATATTCCAGCAAACCTCTGTAGTGAAAATGTGCGCTTCAGTTGGGGGTGAAAGCAAATCCTCCAGCCCGTCCGGTCCCCCCTAGGTTCCTATTCTTTTCCTTCTGTTTCCATCGTCCCAGATTTTCAGGGTGCTGCAGATACATTTCTCTCCCCAAGCTGGTTATATGTATAGGCTGTGGCTTGGGATGGGGAGGAGAGGCAGCTGCGCTGCAGGTACAAGGGAAGAGGTAGCAGACAGATAGCACCCAGCTGTAAATGGAACAAATTTCCCCAAGGATAATATCCATCACTTATTTCTCAGCACAGAGCTTTGCAGAGAGTAGCAGTGATGTCTGTGGCCAGGGCATCCAGGTGTCGGGAATCACCTTCCCAGGTGGAGGAACTGGGTGCCAGTTTTAAGACTCTTCTGTGAGCTGGAGGATGCAGTGATAATTTGAGAAGGAGCCTTGACTTGCTTTAGAAGGTGCTGAGAGAGGAGTTGCCAGCAAGGCGCAGATGAGAAGCCTTCTGGCCATGAGTCTATCGCACCTCATCCTTCCAGGAGCAGGGGAAGGAGGGAGGGAAGTGGGGAAAGTCAAGAGTATCTAAAATTGCATTCCTATTTCTGGATCCCTGGATCCCTGGCACTGATTCCCTTTCCTTTTCCTTCTGTTTTCCCCTCTTTCTTCATGCTAAGGCGGAAGAGACGAAACTTCAACAAGCAGGCTACGGAAATCCTGAATGAGTATTTCTATTCCCATCTCAGCAACCCTTACCCCAGTGAGGAAGCCAAAGAAGAGCTAGCCAAGAAATGCGGCATCACAGTCTCACAGGTGAGAGAGCCCAGAAATACAGTAAAGGTGGCTACTGCTGACGGGAAACCTTAGCGTGGTGAAGGGCACTCTGGACCTTAGTCAAGTCAGTCATGTCCCAGTGTTGAGCATTTAATTACTAAATGAGTTTAGCGCAAGTTAGTGTAAGTGGATGGGAGAGCAAACTGCAGACTTGCAGCTTGAAGCCATGGATGGAAAAGGAGAGTTTGGGATAGAATTTAGAAGGGATGAAGGCTTCATGGAGCGATGGCTGTGTGTGCAGCCAAGGTGTTAACAGCACAGAAATGATGTGGCGTGACCCACAGAGGCAAAGTCTTCTCCTCCAGGAATTAGTGCTGAGCTGGCTTGCAAGAAGAGCTCGTTTAAGCTGAAGGTCCATTCTTCAAGCCAAGGGATTCGAAGGCAGTAGGACGAGTTGCACAGATTTTGCTCGATAAGGTAGAATGGACAAGTCCTGGTGGGAAGGATTTGGGTCAGACAGGCTAGTGGTTATAGTTTGTGCTCAAGGAGGGTGGGCTTTCTCAGGGTCGTTTTCTCTGTCATTACTCTTGTGCTGCAGAACATGACATCTCCCTGACTTGCTTATCCCTCAAAGAACGGTGGTCAATAAAGACAAATTGAATTATTTCCATACATTCAAGGCAGCCACATAGTTCCTGGAGTCTGTAGCTTTGACCTGGGAGCTGCTGGGATTTGTGAGGAGTGCAACTAGTCCTTGAAGTGTTTAACTGTACATTGCCCAGGCCTGCCCTTCTTTATTTCCTCTCTTTTTGGAGCAAGCTGCGTGACTGAAAGCCAGTCTATATGGCCTCTGGTAGTCTTGTCCTCATGTGAGCTTAGCGCTCCCTCTAGGCTCCCATTGCGTTCCCCATCTTGGGCTGCTTCCCAGCCCCAGGCACATGCCTGTTCGTCGCTTGAGTAAACTGAAGACAGCAGTAGCATCTGGTGTCTCAGGAGCAACAGCATCCAAGGGTAGGTGTCGTCACTCTGTTGAATGCCTGCTGAGCGACTCCGATTGCATTCCCTGGGTCAGAAGACCCAAACATTGATTCTGCACAGAGTTACCTACGAGAGACAGCACATATTGGCTTAAGTAAAACTACAGCTGTCCTGATGCTTCCCTTCTCACTTCTAATTCATCTGTTCGCACTTACTTCTCCCTCGCTAAGAGAAAATGCCCAGGAGAAATGCTGCACTTAGGATATTTTTTGACAGTGCTGTATGAGGGCTGCATTGTGCCTGTCTCCAGGATCTCCCTCCCTTCTTCGTCCAAAGAAGGTAGAAAAAACCACACAACCAAGTCTCTGTTTTTGCTGAGGCTAAGTGGGAACATGGGACAGCATGAATCTGTGCAAGTCATGAGCAAAGTTCACCTGAACTCAAAGGCTGTCTGGGGTAGGCAGGTTCTTTGCTTCACAAGTTTTAAGATGAAGATGCATTGTGGTGGCCATTTATTCTGACTTCCTTCCCTGTGGCGCTTAGAGGAGTTCACCCACCAGCTCCAGCGTTTGAAGGCAGAATAGCTGTTGTAGAGAGATGGCCAAGTGGGAAGATCACGAAGGAGGACATTGTCATTAATGAGAGAACTGGACCGAACTGCTCCTCACACAGCACCTGCTCCTGGTGCCATCCTCTCACTCCTGGATCTGAGCTGGGTGCTGATCTGAGCTACTACCTTTTGCCTTCCGGGCGTCTCTGCAGATTATGTTTTCTTTTTCCTGCTCTGCAGCAGTGCAGGATTGGATACGTGCAGTTCGGTAGCAGGTGAATTGGTGGATGAAGCCATTTCTGTGTAGAAGTTGCTGAATGCTCTAGGAGGACTGCAGATAGAAAGCATCATAGGAATAAAAGCATATGGGTTTCAGTTATCAACACCCAAGCCAAAATAGCTTCCCTAAGATGAGGAAAAAATTACGAGATTCCCGGGATGAACATCGAATATTGCCTTCTGTGTCTTGATGCTTGGGCAGTCCATTTGGAAGGGGGAGCGCTGATGTACTTGCTCACCGGCAAGCAAAGGGAGAACGTCCTTGGAGTCCCACCAAAGAGATTGATTTGCTAGCTCAAGATTGCAGCTCCAAGCAATCCTAGGAGTGTTGGTGCTCTTCTGGGAGAGTTGCAGCATCCTCTGGCATTTGCCCATCCTCTTCATCCTGATGAGCTTTCTCAAATAAGCAGCTGGAAGTTGTCTTCTGCTTAGAGACCTGCATGTAGGAAGGTCTGGTGCTCTGTGTTCAGTGTTGTCAAAGAAGCTGAGAGCTGCTTCCCAAACTGTAGGTTGAATATTTCCCACGTCTTCTCTGAAGCTGCTTAGTGTGACATAGTGCCCACAAGTAAACAGGGTTGTCATCAGCAGGGTACCAAGTGGGATTTTGGGAATGCTGAGTTCATGGTGGTTCGGGAGGTACCCTGACATTTTCCCTGGGAAGCAGTTCTGGCCAGATACCACAGCCTGGTTTCACAGACTTCAGAGTTATCCTATCACTGTGCTGAACCTCTGACATGCAAACTTTGGGGTATTTATCCAGACACCTGGCAGGTTGTCCAAGTGACCTTTCCGCCAAGCATTCATACTACTGATCCCAGGATATCACCCTGGCAGTCTGCAAGGATCACTGCTCGGACCTCTCCTTCGGGCTTTCTGAGGTTCATGCATTGCACTGCTGCAGGCACAGGGAAACAGCTTTCGCCAGGACTGGCATGAGCAGAGCTGCACCGCTTCATTTTGCCTTCAGATCTGGCCCATCATTTTCAGCCACTCCCATGACTTCTGAAGCAGCTCAGCCTGCTGCTTTATTTTTTTAAAATAAATCCACTAGCCTCATTCAGCACACTTCTAGCCACTTAGACACATCAGGCCCATACTGGTATCTGGACAAACACAGTGGAAACATCTCCTCGCCCTTTCCAAAGGACACGCTTGTTCCCTGGAACCAAAGTTAGGTCTTACAACAAGCCCTGAGCTCCCTCTCCAGCTTTCCCCTGAAGCTCCTGGTTTATGTAGTGGCTCATGATAAACCATACAAAGCCGAGTTCATCTGGATGAAGAGCATCCACTTCTGGCCTTTTGCACTGATTTCACTCAGGTGGATCAAAAATAGAGCTTCAGTGATATCAAGGCAATTTTGTGTGTCAGCCAGGCTCGAGTAAATTCGTTGGGAGTTTTACCTGAAAGCCACACTGGCTTCTCCAAAGGGACGAAAAGGGGCATCTGGGAATCAGGGCATCTGTCCCTATCAAAGGGACACTGAGGAGGAGTCAAATAAAAAGTTCCAAAATGACACATACTCATTTTCAGATTGTGCAATTTCAGGGTCATTTCACATTCCGAGGTTTTTTTAAACCCATCTGATATTTTCGTGGGGTGGGTCTAGTGGTTCATGTGGAGCATCCCCTTAGTGGACATCCCATCCATAGAAGAACCAGATGCATCCACACAAACCCGGCCTCCCAAGGGGGTCGCACCACCTTTCTGGGGCTTAATGTGGTGCACGTGGTTGGAAGGTCTTCCTTCCACGGCTAGCAAACGGGGAGCGGGGGAAGAATATGCATTGCTTAATCTGAACTAATCCATCTTCCTCACCCAGCTGCACTCTCCAGAGCCGAAACGTTAACGTCTTTGTCTTCTCTTAAACTTGCTCTAGGTATCAAACTGGTTTGGAAATAAGAGAATCCGGTACAAGAAGAACATAGGTAAATTTCAAGAGGAAGCCAATATTTATGCTGCCAAAACGGCTGTCACGGCTACCAATGTGTCAGCCCATGGAAGCCAGGCTAACTCACCCTCAACTCCCAATTCAGCTGGTTAGTTTTTGGTTTTTTTTTATTTTGGGTCATTAGTGTTTGGTTTTTTGTTCGTTTCCCCCTTCCCTCTAATCTCTCTCTCTTTTTCTCCTTTTGGTTATTTCAATTTTTTATTTTCTGGTTTTGGTTGGCTCACTTTTGTGGTCTTTAAAAAAGAAAAAAGAGAGATGGCTTTCGGTTTTGGGGTTGTTTTGTGGGGGTACTTTTATTTTCTTTGCCTTTTTTTTGTTTGTTTTTTCCCTCTTTTCTCTTGTCTTTTCTCTTTTTTTTCTCCCCTTCCCTGTTTTGGTTTTTGTTGGAAAAGCAATGTGATCAGACCTTGTGACTGACAGTGCCACGTTGGGGGTTATATGCATGGATGGTAAACAGAAAACCAGAAAAATTATCCAAAAAAAGATTGCTGGGATTGCTTGCACTTTGGGGGGAGAAAAAAAAATTGAAAAAAACCTCCTTGCATAATGGTTCTGTTTCACTGGGGCTGAAAGCATGAGTGGCCCCAATGGGTAAACCCCAGCATTTCTGGGATGTCCTAACTCATGCCATTTTGGGGGTTGTTTTGGGTAGATTTTTATCCTTTGATGTTCTTTCTGTTGTGGTTATCTTTGATTGCTTACATGACAGTGTCTGGATCACCTGCAAGAGTGTGCTCTGTGTGAATTTTATTTTCCCTTTGTACGACCCAGGGAAATCCATGGGTCTTTCCCTTCCCTTCCCTTTCCCCCTTTCCTGCCCATTTGCTGTGGTTTCCATTTGTTTGTTTTGAGGGTCAAAGGCACAGAGCACTTTGCCCAGATTTCAACTCCTCCGCTAGAGAATGATGCTTAGTTCATGCATGGTACCTGCCACGAGGACGGCCAACCCAAAAATGATCCCAGGCTGCGGTCGGCTGGTTGTGCTCCGCTCCCAAGAGCGATGGAAAATTAGGATTTGATTAAAAGGAGGGAAAAAAGCAATCTTCATGGGTGCCATGTACTTCGTTATCCATACAAATATCTGTGTGCCTCTTTTCTTTTTAGGGGTGGGAGGGAGAGTGAGAATGTGTCACTCTTGTGCCTTTGAGCTCGGTGTCTGCTCATGGTACCCTTTCACCAGGGCATGATGCTTGCTGTTATCAGGTAGGCTACTAAGAGGAAGGAAACGATGTGGGAGCAAAGGGGATGGTGGATAGCAGGAGAAGCTGGGTGTTAAATAGACCACTGGTGATACCCCATGCTAGCTGCTGTCAGGATGTGCTTCTGTAGTGAGTGCAACCCAGCCTGTAACCGGTATCAGAGGAATCACACCCCAGAAGCAGTGTGCTTCTGTAGTGAGTGCAACCCAGCCTATAACAGGTATCAGAGGAATCACACCCCAGAAGCACCCCCAGATCTGGAGGATTTGGGTGGAAGGTGGAGAAAGCAGAGCCAGGGGGTCAAACAAGGGGAGAAACCAGCAGCGTGGGTCTCTGGCTGATCTCCCAAACCAACCCAGCAGTGGGAGGGCAAAGGCAGTCCGTTACCCACGAGCTAACGTGGTAAGCAGTGGTTGATCGCTCTGTGCTGCAGAGCTCGTCCACACCTCGCAGGGACTCGTGTGGATGGCTTGCACAGAAGCAAGTGGTAGAAGGCTTATTCAGTTGGGCAGCAGAGAGAAGTCCCTGCACACAGCTCCTTAGTTTCCAGGGGACATGTTACTTGGTAGGGGTCTGCCCCGCAGAGCTACCTAGAGCAGAGATGTTGCAGCTTTTGATTGCAGGTCAGAAATACTGCTGGGAGGCATCTCTGCCACCTCCTCCTCACCCAGGGCTGCCTATGAGCGAGCTGTGCTGTCTGCTCTGGCTCGGCTGAGGTGCTCAGAGGGCTCAGGTGGACGCAGCAGAATTTTGCAGGGACAGATGGTTTGCAGGAGTTTTGTTTGATTCTTTTCTTTCTGCCTTTTTTTTCCCCCCCTTTTCCTTCCATTGTTTTAACTGCTGAAGATTTAGCTGCAGTTTTAAAAATGTCATCCTTTCCAAACAGCTCACTCAAAGTACCTGGTCAGGTGGAGTCTCTTGACATTAAAACCCCCGTGTAGAAAAGGCTGGAGGATAGAGAGCAGAATTGTGTGTGTTGAGGGAGATGCCTACTGCTTGTGATGCTGTCTTGCAGTCCACATCAGCTTGGACCGAAGAGACACAGCTTTCCTTCTTTTCCTCTTTGTTCAACTGGAATCAGATCCAAAGGTCTGGAATAGCAAGGGAAGAGCCTCAGATTGCTTAATCGGGTTTGGATCTGGCCTACATGTAGTGGAATAGGCATTTCCCCAGTGCCTGCCCAGTTAAATAGTGCTCGGTGCGAGGCTGCTTCTTTGCCTTCCCCACAGGCAGTAACACGGCTGTTTCAAAGATAAATTGGCCAGTACCCTGCAGTAAACAGCTAAGATAATCCCTGGGTAACATTACGCTTTCAAGGAAGGACAAACAGTCTTGTTATTAACGTGTAAGACTTGAGCTCCTGGGTCCTCTTTCTGGCTCGCTTGTCTGCACTCCAGAAACATTGACCTCTTTTCATGTGCCTAATGTGGCAGTGGTGCTAAAGCAGCACATCGGTACAAGGAGCTCGCGGGCCATGGAGAGCTGCCTTCTGCTAGAAGCAAAGTGTTTCTAACCTGGCCCAGATCCCACCACCCTCCCTGTATGCTGCAGCAGTGGCAGAGCGGCAGGGAGCCCCGCTGTCAGCACTGCGATAGTCTCTGGGTCAGCTTGCAGAGATAATGGGTTTGGATGTCCCTGTAGTCCTCTCCTGAGAAGACAGCTGGAAGGGCCTCAGGATTTTATCTCCAACAGTAGCATCCCAGGTTGAGATCTCTCAATCATGAGCTGAGCCATGCGGATGTGACAGCTCAGTCAAGCATCCCTGCATTGCCACATCGTGGGGCAAAGGCACGTCCTGAGGACATCTGAAGTTGTGTGACCTCCCCTGCTTCAAGTTGTCCTGGAGGTGCTAGCAGCAAGAAGCACACCAGTAGACGCTAGGTCTGAAATAACCTGTCCATGAAAGATTTGGAGGATGGTATCAAGGGCCATGAGCCATCCGGATGTGCTGAATTGCCATGGGAGGAATGTCGAAGTGCGTGAAGAGGTGAAGGACTAGGATGGATAATGCCTCTCCTTTTACACCATGGACTTTTTCCTGTTTTCAGATCATTGGCTGAGACTTCGATGAGGAAGGAACCTGAACAAAGGCTGGATTTGCAGGGAATTTTTAGGACTTTCTGGTTTAAATACATTGTAGGGCATGTGGAAAGAAGGAGAGTAGGCAGAGAACAGGTCATGAGAAAGAAGCAACCAGCGATGCAGTCCCTGGAGGGCCTTGATGTTGGAAGAGGAGGTGGAACAGGGTGCAGTGGGACCTGGGACAAGAGCTAAATTCATTTCTGCTGTGGCTACGCAGGCCCATCTGTTCTCTGCATTGATGCCCATGTTACCGGAGATCGGTGAATGGCTACAGTCAGTCAAAGAGATTGGCCACACATTGACAAGGGCAAGGATTGCATCTGTCTAGCCATCTGGCACGTTCAAAGCAGGGTCCCCCATCCTCGGTCACCCAGGCCTGAATGTCAAACACCTTTTCATCCTGAATACGCACAGTTGGGCTTTATCAGCCAGATGTTCAAATAAGCTGAGATGTCTGGCTCATTTGGGCTAACAACTCCCCATCCTCACTTTGATTGCCTGGACAATCTCAGCACAAAAACCACATGGCAAATGAAAGCTATTTTACGTGGGCAGACCCCTTTGCCAACCAGAGTCCTCAAGGGCCACACACAGGTGATGACATCCAGTGAAATCTTCCATGCAGAGCAGCCAAAATTGTCCTGAGCTGTTTTTTTTCCTGCTCACCCTTTTGTTTTGTAAAAATCTTCTTTCAGAGCTGCTGATGGAGGGGATCGTGCTGTCTGGAAATGTACTTCATCAGGCACAGGCCTGATTGCTGTATCTTCTCTTCTTTCCCTTCCTCCATTTGTGGCAATCATTTGTCCAGAGCTCAGCGCTGGAGAGGATCCTGCTTCAGCAGAGAGACTGTTCTGATCATGATCTCGCTGTCTTGAGTGTTGGTTGGCAAGTGAGGAAGAACAAATGTCCTGCTGGGTCAGCCCAGGCTTTTAGACCTGCTATCAAACTCGGTGGCTTTGTCCAGCTGAGGAGCTACATGGTCCATCAAGTTCTTGCCTCATCTTTGGCCATGGTAGAAACACAAGAAAAAGTTATGGGGGGCTTGAATTCTGTGCTCTCAATGTATATATGTCATTGCTGTTGACTTCAACTAGGAGTCTTGTACACATGACCAAAGTCGACTTCAGTGGTTTGGTGCGCTGGATCTCTGTCTCATTGGTGGTAGGTGGTATGAGGCAGCAGATGAGGATGGCTTGATTTCAGCTCCAGTGAACACCATTACTGCGTTTGTTTGTTCTTGATGCCCTTTGAATTGTCGGATACTTTAGAGAAAAGGACTTGTTAGAGGTCTCGGAAAATTTGAAATGAAAGTGGAGACTCAAAACATTAGAGAAGACATTAGAGAAGCTGGAGAAGAAGCTCTCTGAAGAGCTGGCGAAGTGGTGCAAGAAATACCAGCAGTCAAGCTTGTGAAAATTTCTGAATTGGAGGCAAACCTGAAGTGGGTTTTGCTCATCAGAAATGTTAGGGGTGGAAGAGTTCTCTTTGCAGGCATTGTTTTGATATAGGCTTTCACCCAGCAGCAAGAGCTGTTTAAACTTTTCCACCACTCTTTCTGAAGCTGGTGGTGCCCTGATAGAAACTCAACACTAAGGAATAGTGGTGATAGGTCGTGGGTTTGATAAGATGTCTGGATGCTGGATGTGGAACCACTGTTCCACACTGCTACAAGTCATGAAAAGTGTTGGTTTTCCTGGTGTTTTTTTTGTCTGCATACAATAGCAGGGTCTTCCCTGCCAAGGGTCTTCCATGCCAAGATAAGAGCCTTTTCCTCCTTGGTTCACAAGCTCAAAGATGGTTGTTACCTCTCAGTTCTTGAGGAGCCCCAGATCAAATTATGACCACTGAAAACCTTTGGTGTGTTTACAAGGGAGCCTTTCAGAGGGACAGATTAGATTTATGATGGAGCCTCCTCTAGTGGAAGGATTTGACTTGTATTCCTGGATCTTGTCTCCATGGAGGATACCAGAGTCTTAATTTTCAGGGCTCTTCACACTCCTGCCCCCTCTCCCACCCCAGTGCATCAGCCCCTCTTAGCCGTGTCTGAGACTTTGGGCTGTCGTAATTTTCATACATGGCTAGTATGGAGACAGCAGAGTGCTGAAGCAGCAGAGCGGCAGTGCAAAGGGCTCTCTGCAATTATGCCTCTGATACAAATGCATCCATACATGCAGGGCCATTGGTATGCGCATATTTATCTTTGCATCCACAACAGCGGCAAGACATATTTACCGTTTAGATATGCACATATATTGTAAAAATACCCTGTGCCAATAGCAGCGTATATCTTTTAAGTGACAGCTCCAGCACTCCTCATGATTTCCAAGACACCGGCACTCTTCAGAACTAGAGTTTGTGGCTGTTTGCTTATTTTTATTTCTTCCCTCCCAGTCTCAATTTTACAGCTAGGTTTGTTAAGTTTCAATAAAATATCAGTTAAGTTTATGACATTTTTATTTTTTATCCTGTGCCAATAGCAGCGTATATCTTTTAAGTGACAGCTCCAGCACTCCTCATGATTTCCAAGACACCGGCACTCTTCAGAACTAGAGTTTGTGGCTGTTTGCTTATTTTTATTTCTTCCCTCCCAGTCTCAATTTTACAGCTAGGTTTGTTAAGTTTCAATAAAATATCAGTTAAGTTTATGACATTTTTATTTTTTATTATTGTTACAATTTTCTTTTAAAGGTGGGATGAAATGTTGTTCTGCTGGGGGCAGATAGCGGTACCCTGTCAGGTGCTCAGGGATTCCCGAGTCCTCTTGCAGCTCTGCCACTGATTATTTGTGTGATCTCAAAGGTTTCTGCTCACCTTAAAAGAATAGGAGAATATTCTTTGCTTCTTGTGAGTGGTAGCCGCAAAGTTCTTAGGTTCTCAGCCACTGCAGGAGTACGAAACCACGTTCCTGCGCTGTGCTTTTCGTGCCAGTGGTCAAAGCGATCATTCAGAAAACGTGGTAGGAAGCATCTTTGTGTATGTCAAAAGTGCCTATCTTTATGCTTGGAGTTGAGCAGTGTCATGGTGGGCTATCCTCAGTCTGCCAGCTCATTTCCCTAGATTTTTTGCCTTTAAAATAGCAAGTAATCTGAGAGGTCAGGAAGTGACAGGAGCCCTTCCTTTGCCAGCTGAGCAGAGGAGGTGATGGTTATAGCTGCCTTCTGACTAGTCCCGGTTATTTTACGCTGTGCTGTGGGATTGCTTTCTGAAGCGGGTTGGGCAGGGTTGACAGTGAGCACAGACAATGAGCTATTCCTGGCTCTGCTCTTTTCAGGCACCGGTGGGAGGGTCCTGATCTAAGACTCACTGTGCTCAAGATGAGTCTTTCTCTTGACTGTCTTGGGTGTTGTACCTAGCAGTGATGTTTCTGCTTTCCTTCAATTCTGAGAATTGCCAGCGCCTGACAAAAGAGCCAGTTGCAAAGAGAGCAGCAGAGAGTTTAGTGAACATGAAGTCTCCAGCATAGACCTCCCACCTGGTCCCTGACCTTTCTTGGAGATGGCTTCCTTCAGAGGACCCTTCCTGGTCCACCTCCAAGGCAGAGCTGGGGTCTGTCCAGAGTGTTTCTTCACTCTCTGACAAAGGGAGGGGGACTGCCAGGCATTTCTCAGAGCGTACGCATGAGCCATAGTTGGGCAATTCCACCAGGACTGTGGTTGCCAGTCTTCCAAGTTGGAAGTGGCAGTGGAGATGATGAGAGTGTATTTGGGGTTGGAGCTGAAAGCGTAGCTGACCTGGGCCCCTGAAGTCTCTCCTTTCCAAGGCTAACGTCATGTATATAACCAAACCTTGCACGTTGAGCTGTCTCACACTTAACGCGCTGATCTGCACGATAAGTTCTGAAATAATCCCATAAAACCTTTTTATTTATTTTTAACCCCCTTCCCTTCTCCCCCGCCTTCCAGTTACATGATGGGTTTGCTTCTCCCGTTCACTAGTTGAGGAGGTGCTCAGATATCTCGAAGCTGGAAGCAGAAAGCCTTGTTTCTGCAAAGGCGGGATTATTTTTTTTTTCTTTTCATTTGTCGTCTTTTTTTTTTCCTGATCCCACCCAGTTGTCTTCACCGTTACCATTTTTTAGCGTAACGTTGGCGACTGGTGCATGCGGTGGGGAATTTGCTGACAGAGCTCGTTCTTCTGGGGCAGCTGGCCGAGGAGGGCTATGACACCCTTGTGTTCTCTCATGGCCCATCACGATGAAAGACGCTTGCTGACGTGATGGGTACTGGGAGTCTGGCCCAGGTGCCTTCACGTTTTTGCGAGCCTTGCTCCTGGTGCGCTGCAGTTCCCACCAGTGATGGGTTCCTGATGTCCTGAAGGCAAACCCCACGCACCGCTCCCTCACAGGGCTCCCCGTGGCTCAACGGGAGCTCCGGCCATGGAACTGGATGGTGTCTGGATGTGCTCACCCTGCAGAGAGCAGCACAGTGTAGACTTACCCACCCTGATCTGAGCTTCTCAGAAACAGCAGTAGCGTGGGTCTGGTTCACCCTGCTGAAAAGGCTTCTGCTCTCAATAGTGAGGCTTTTTTGGGTAATTCTGTTCTCCAGTGCAGTCTGCCGGGTGGACACCTCCAACAACCAAGATTTTGAAAGCTGCCTGAAGGATTTTGATGCCCTGAAACGAAGGGAAAGGGCTATTCCGAGTCCTCCAGGCTGGGTTTTGTTTGTCTCAGTTGAGAGCATGAAGAATCCTTCCTCCAGCTGAGGAGCTGTTGAAGAATGTTCTTGGCATCAAGCTGTAACAACATGTGGCTTTGAATAACCTCAGAGTGCATCCTTTTTTTTTTTTTTTTTGCTTGCTCTGTTCTTCATACTACTAACCTGACTGTGTGTTTTGGTTTTGTGGTTGCTTTGCATGTTGTTCCTTCCTCTTGGCTGAGAGTCATGGGGTGGATCTTTTTCCTTTCTGTGATTCAGGTTTCTTTCCTTTCCAGGTTCTTCCAGTTCTTTTAACATGTCAAACTCTGGAGATTTGTTCATGAGCGTGCAGTCTCTCAATGGGGATTCTTACCAAGGGGCCCAGGTTGGAGCCAACGTGCAGTCACAGGTAGGGACCCATCCAATGTACTGCCAGTGAATGCATTAGTGTTGGAGGAGCCTTTGATTGTATTGGCACTTCTCCCTCCCGTCCGAAAAGAGCAAATCTCAACCAGCACAAACGAACCAACCAACACTTAAAAAAGGCAAACCAAGCCGAAAAAAACCAACCAACCAACCAAAAAAAGCAACAGCAACAACCACCAAAAAAAATCAATCCAAAAGAAACCAAAACCAAACACCCAACCAAACCAACAACCATAGTCTTGAGGAGACTTGCCCACACTTTGTGAATGCATTTGGCTCTGGCTTGATAGTCGTACTAGGAGGAGAGGAGGTTCAGGAGAACAGGCACGAACTCAAACGAAAGCAGCTGAGGTTTAGGTTCTGCTTGCTTTATTCTTCCAAGGGAAGGGGCCAGATGTTTGGACTGGTGTCTCATTTTACAAGGCTTCCACTTACTCCTTTGATGCCAAACCAGGTGTCTACTGAAAGGCGAGAAATGCTCAAATAAACAGCTAGATTTTTTTTTTTAATTAAAAGCCACCCCTCATCATCTCCCCACCTCCCCAGAGCACACAGGCACGCACACCACCCGTGTACACACCAGCAAGACAGAGCAAGGGAGCTTTGAGCAGCGTTACTGAAACTTCAACCCGTGCTTTGCGCAAAAAGAAAGAATTTAACATAGCCAGGAACTCACTCAGATCTCCCACCTCCCATCCAATGTCCAGTTGTGCCATGAGTCCACTCTGACGTCTAAGGCTCTGTACTGTGTTGAGAGACGACAGCCACTCTGACACTTCTGCATCGGGCAAGGAGAGCTCTCTAAAGCTGAGGTTGCTCCCCTCGCAGTGCTGAACACAGAGCAAGCGTGCCGTCTGTGGGCAACGAGGTGTGCTCGCCACACGTACCACTGCTAGGGCTGGGCTTGGGGAGTGGAGGGAGAGGAACGGGGCGTCCGGAGGAGAGCTGCCGGTGCCTTTGCCATGGTAGGTATATTCCCTTTCTGGGCCCTCTGAAATGAAGGCGCTCGGCCGACTCCAAGGATCTCCTTCCACTCGATGAATGTGGGTCCTCAAGCGCGATGGTGGAGCCGGCAGCAGCGATGCGCTCCAGAGGTCCCACCCCACGCTTGCCACGCTGTTCTCCCTCTCCGTTCTTTTTGTCACAAGACTTGGGACCAAGGAGAGCGTGACGGGCCACCGGGGCAGGCGCGGGGTGGCGAGGGAGGCAGGAGCGGTCCTCTGGCTCAGCTCTCACCGCGAGACCAACTGCGGTTCTCTTTTCCCCCTTTTTAAATATATACCTTTATTACTATTATTATTATTATTACTGTTTGTTTTTATCTTGCCAAAGATGAACTGAAGCGGCTTTGCCCACTAACCTTTCATTCACTCTAATTTGTGTCTTTGTTGTCGTTGGTCTGTTTAGGTGGATACCCTTCGCCATGTTATCAGCCAGACAGGAGGATACAGTGACGGACTCGCAGCAAGTCAGATGTATAGTCCGCAGGGCATCAGTGTAAGAAAAAAAAAATAGGCTTGGGTTCTTGTGGGTTGTGGATTTTTTGTTTGGTTTTTTTTTTCATTTTTGTTCTCTCACTACCAATTATTTCAAAGCCATAGGGCTCAGAATGCCACTTAGTAGGACTTGTCTTTGCTTTTACGGTCACCTAGTTTATTGCTTCTGTATCGGTCATGCCAACGGCAGAGCTTTGCCCACAAAAAAAGTGGCGACCGGGCAGGCTTTGTGCAGGCAGCTGGCGTCTAGGACTGTCAGAGCCGATCAGCGTTCGCCTGGCTCCTGCGGCCACACGCGCTCGGCCGAGAGGAGCTGCTAAACAGGTGACACCTCGCGTAACCGCAGTGGGGAATGTCACCGTGAACACCCCGGTCCAGAGATGGCTCCACACGGGGGCCAATGGCACCATCCCGGAGCGACCGTCTAAAAATAACCCATCCCTGGCCAGCATCCGAAAGCGCAGCGGTGATGGGGTTGGCATCAATAACGATTGCAAATAAAAGGAGAAAAAAAAACCCACAAAGCCAACCAACGTCAACCCAAGAAAACCTCGCCCAACCGGACTGGGGGAGGATGCGAGGGGGAGGGCCGTCTCCGGAGCATCTTCTCCTTGTTCTTGGGTGCGCTGGCGGGTTCTGACTAGCATGAAAATTCGTAGCGACAAGCTGTGTCGCACAGGGGGAAATCGATCAGACACACACAAGGAGAACCCAGTGTAGATTCGGGACAGCAATCCAACTTCATTTCTCAGATCAATCGTCTGCCATCTCAGCAGCAGTGACAGCAAGCTGGGAGAAGAGGACAGCCTGGAAAAGGAGGCTGTGAGCGCCGAGTGGGTGGTGGTGGTGGTGTCCGGGGTGGCACGGAGGAGGGGGCGGCTGGCCCTGGATGTGGCTGGCTGCGGCGGTCCCCATCGAGGAGGCTGAAAGTTGAGGTGTGGTGGTCCTCTGGGTGGGACGGTAGTCCTGCAGCCGAGCACCCTAGTGGGGTGCGCTGTCCAGTGCTATCACCTTCCTGGCCAAGGCTTGTGCCATTTGTCACTGTGTGTATGACAGTCTTCGGACCATCAGCGTGCGAGTGGCCACCACCGGTGCAGGGAGAGGGTGCAGGGAAAGGGGTGCGGCGGGACGGGGGGTTGCGCTCCCCTCTCCTGCGGGCGCCAGGGCTTAGCGGGCAGCTTGACGTCAGGAGGCAGAGGCAGGGAGGATTTGTGAAGTAATGTAATTGAACATGTGCAGATAATTATGTCTCATTACATAAGCCCGTTGCAAAAAAGGCACTTGGAAATGCCACATGAAAGAGCCTATCGTTCCGCATTAATTTCTCCGTGCGCTGAATTTATTCCCTTTCTGGCTTTTTAATACTTGGAGAGTAAATGAATCGCAGGCTGATCATGATAAGAGATGATACTTTTGTACAAATTAAAATACCCCCAAGGAAAGAGGCTGAGCTGATTATGGTTGCAGTTGGCTTGGAAAATAACAGTGGGCTGGGTTAAGCCAAAATTTGGGGGGGAGGGTTGCTGCTGGGGATTACGAGGCAGGGAGGGGGCAATGGGGGAGAGGAGAAGGGAGAGGTAGGGGAAACTCAAAAGCCGAATAGGATGAGGAGGGCTGGGCTGGTATTTCTGACTGTGGTACTGGGACAACCACTATTACCATGAGCAGCACTGGGAACTGGTGAGCTGAGAGCAGCAGGGCTCAGTGGTCCCCCCTGTGTTTCGCAGAAGGGACCTGGGATGGTGGCATCTAATGCCTCCTCAGGCTGGTTTTCTACGAGGGCAGGAGCCCAAATTGGCCCAAATTGAATGTTGTTCAGAGAGGGGCAGGGTGGCAAGTGGGCGAAGGAACCATCTGGGTGGTGACGCCTCGTTTCCCCATAAAGCTGTGGTAGGCATGGGGAGCAAGTCAGGGAGTCCAGAGCTGAGCAGATAGTTTAGAAAGCATCTTCTAGGTTGTCTCTCTGTCCCTGAATGTTTTGCTTCCCCTGTATCCCAGGCAGCATGCTCCTCCCTGTAGCTTTTATTGTCACTTAATGTCTTCCCATCCAGCTAGGTCCCTTGACAGACCTCAGTATCGCTGCCCTCCAAGGAGCATTGGTCCTGGGCAAGGTCCTGGGGAGCTTGCAGGCCAGGCAGTGCAGGCAGGGTTGTCTCATAGCGGGCAGGGCTTCCCTGCCTCTCCCCTGAACTCTTTAACGCCAAGGACGGGCAGCGGGATGCAAAGGAAAGCTGCTAGTGACACAGAAAGCTGCTGTCCCCACGTTACCCAAGCATCCCCGTGAGCTGCTGGAAGGAGATGAGCCGAAACGTAGTCAAGAGCCCTGTCACAAAGATGTCTGCACGGGGCTGAGGTTAAGTCATCCCTGGAGCCCATCAGGGCTGGGAATTCAGCGGCAGGTTGCCCAGCTCTACCACTGCAAACCTTGGCAGGGGAGACAATGCTCGGGGTTTGCCTTCCTTGATGGAGGATGAATTTTTAAATGCGTGTAAGTCATGACAGCTGAGGACAGGAATCTACCCAAAGCCCAGTTCCCTCCGTGGCTCTGCAGCTCAAGGGCCGACAGACCGCTCTGCGGGGTGAAAAGGGGGCTGGAGTTGGTTCTGCATCATTAACAGGATAACGGGCCATGTCCCAGCCATCGCGATCTCTGTGACCCGCAGTGATGGCTGAGGCAGAGCGAGAACAGCCACCTTCTCCTCCGCAGGTGGAGACGGCGTTGGGCAGTGCCGGTCCCGACAAGGGATGCGATTGCTCTTGGTGTGGAGGGGTGATAGAGGCAGTAGCCGTCTTGAGGATACCTGGCCTTGGGTAGCACTGAGAGGAAGAAGGGACCCCCCCACCTGAAAGGAGGGGATGTTTGGGGCCTGATCCAGCCCTTTTTGCAAGCTTTGAGGTTGAGGGGTTTTGCACCATTAAGTGAGAGGTGTTAAGTGTCTGATCCCTCTGGACAGTACTTGTTTGGGGGGGTCTGCCTGTGTACACAGCTGGAGGTCCCCGAGCCTTGGGGTTTCAAAGCATTTAGATGTCCAGGTTCTGGTGGGTTCCAGTAGAAGTTGGATCTTTATTGACATAATCCTCTGGAGAGTCCCACCCCAAAACATCGCCCTTCCTGCCGCTGCCCCGTGGCTGTAAATCCACAAAGTGTTTTAGTTCCCCCATCAGCTGCTATAGCTCATCCCCCATGAATGAATGAGCTATAGTCATCTTAAAGAAAAACCCTTTCAGAAATTTCTTTTTGGGACTTTATTTAATTTAATTTATAGATCATTTAGAAGTCTAAAATGAGAGGCTATTTTTAAAGTTCATCAGAGTGCAAGGTTTTTGATTTAAAACCGCTGTTGTGCAGAGCTGTGCCTATTTACAGAGCAGTGTGTGTGACCGTGATGGTGGTGGTCAGTGGCAGGTTGTGCCGTTGAGTTTTGCACCCACTCTTGTCGGCGAGGATCACCGGGCATTGGTACCTGTAGGAGGTGAGACCTCCTCGCTTGTGCTGAGATCCTTTTCTCTAAGAATTTGAGCCTTGAAAAGAAAGTTGTTGCTCTGTTCCTTAGCAAGCTATGGTTCATGATCACGAGCTGGGATATGGAAGTTGGTCTGGCAGGGCTTCAGTGCCTGAGCTCCATCCATCAGGGATGCCTTGGTGTGTGCTGAAGACTGCCGCTGTGACCCTTGCAAAGTGATGGCCAGACAAGGCTGGATTCTCTGGTGTGTAGTAAGAGCTTCAGTGCGTATCATAAGGAGACCCTGATACAAGCTCTTAAAAGCTCAGAGCTCTGAAACCTCTTTGAGGCTACTCCCCATGTCAGACTTGCCGGTATCTAGTGTGTTTGGAGGCTGACACGCTGCCCCATCGATGGTGGGACAAGGATTTGGTCACAGAAGGTGGGACATGGAGACAGCCTCCATGCGACGCAGAAGGCACCTTTAAAAATTGGCAGAAAGTCATCTCCCAGCCCCACGTAGGAGGCCCGGGCGGAGAGCCAACCAGACTTACTGGAGGTGACAAAAATGCTGTGAGACCTGTGGAAATGGGCACCAAAACCAGCTGCTTCAGCAATCTATCACTGGGGCTCCACCACTTAACCACCAAGGCCTTGCCTGTGCTCTGGCACCAGAAGGTGACATGTGAAGAGATGTCCTGGAGACCATTGCTCTGTCTTTGGCTTCCGCCCCCCCTGAAGAAGTCACAGCTGTGTGCAGGGGCTCCTCAGAGGGTCTGCGAGGAGCATCAGCCTCCTCAGAAGACTCCTTCATCTTTAAGGGAGATCCCAAGGGATCTCCTTGCTTTGGAAAGAGAGGCAGAGCCGGCTGGAATCAGATGCGTCCTGCATGTGGCTTGGTCCATGCAGCAACGGGGTAAACTCCAGGAAAGGAGGGCATGAGTGTGGATGGTGCCTACATGCCCTCTGCCTGGGGAAGGATCCGGCCTTCTCATGGACGGGTTGTCCATAGCAAAGGATGGCATCAAGTCACGGCCAACCTTGGGGCCTCCTTTCCATCGCTTGACCCATAACTTGGGGCCATCCCAGGCTGGGGGTCCAGGAGGGTGTGGGGTCTGTGGAAGGTGCCCCAATGCAGGTCAGCCTCTCCCCAACATCCTTTTCCCACTGGATGCCACCGAGGTGGTCATCGGCAGCACAAACTCCTGCAACACATGAAGGCTGATTCCCAGTCTCGAGTGCAACGGGGCTCCCCAGCAGTTTGGGGGGCAGGGTGCTAAACATCGAGGCCCCGCCATCGCTGTCTGCAAGACGCTCTCCCTCTCGCTCCTTCCAACCACAGCTGGCACGCAAAAGCCTCGCTAAAAATAGTTGAGCACAATAGGGACGGAGCCCTGCTCCGCGCAGCCCCCTCCGCTCTCCCCCCTCCTGCTTGCCGTAATGACCCTGCAAACACTAAATGGCATCTGAGTGCATTAAGCAGCAAACTCTCCGGTGACATAGCAATTACGGCTCTGAAATAGATTTGGTGCGTCACGGAAGATAAGGGTTTTGAAAGTTTCTGTTGTGATTATAGCTTGTAACTCCAACAAATAACAGGCTTGGTAATAAGAGGCTGCCAGCACAGCTATTGTGGTTCTCTCTCACTGATGGCACGTAAATTGCTATTAATGTCCTAAGTGTACTTGAATATGCCAGTCTCGGGGCGGTGGAGTTGGCTCTGTGTCTCTCTTTACGTGGCCTGTCATTGTCGGGCTGATAATCTACAGTAATTGCTGCCTCTTGCAGCGGTCCAAGACGTGTAAGGGTGGATATTGCATCTCGGGGAGCGCAGGGACGGTGGGTCGGGGCCCGGCTGTGGATGGAAGCTGGCGGGGGTGGTGGGCACGGCAAGCCCGGGATCTCTGCAGGTGGGGGGCACGCAGGGCTGGTAATGTTTGTGCATAGTCTGGTTTCATGCTTGCACCTAAGATGAAGTGGAACAGGATTTGCTAACTTGCCAGCAAGCTCAGGTCGTGATTCCTGTCTTCCTTGCTGTTGCCTGAACCCCTTTGCAAGGAAGCGTGTTTGCAAGCTCCCACGTGCACGTGGAAGAACACACAAGCCCATTGTGTGTGTCCACACCTCTGTCTTTTCTGCTTTGTGCATGTCCCGCAGCAACGTGGTTTCATACCTCAAAATGTGGGTTCCTGTGGCTCACCCATGGTCAGCTCTTTGCTCGCATCTCGGCTGCCTCTCGGGCAGGCAGGAGCTGGTCAGCAGCATGGACAACCTGCTGGCAAGTCCCAGACAGCTGCTCAGCACCTCAGGGTGATGAAGCTTTTCCTACCTTTGCACCACTTTGGGTGTCTGCGGGGTCCCGGCAAGCGGGGGCTGTCAGGGCCAGTGATGGATGCCCTGTGCTCGAGGCAGCGGGACAGGCAGCCAGAGAGGGCGAAGCAGCCTGGGCATGCCTAGTGCTCAAACATGGGCAGGAGTTGGGAAGGATTAATTAGCTGAGCACTGAATCAATGTCAGAGCGAGCAGAGGAGGTTGGGTGCGACATCTGCTCCCCTCCGAAGGGGATGGCAGCCACGGAGCCGCAGCTTCTGGGTGCCGCCCTGCCTGCGGCAGCCGGGGCCCTCCAGTAGCTCTGCTGTCGAGAGGCTGAAGAATTTGGCTGTGTCTGTTTTTAGGAGAAGAAACAAGTTGTCTGCCATGCTTTGCTGTACGAACCCTCAGATGGGATATGGTGGTGGCATCTCCATTGCACTGTGGCTTGGGGTCCCTCGAGGAGGGGTGACGGGGAGTGTGGAGGACCAGCCCTGGGGCAGCAGAAATTTGTTTGTGGTTTTACTGCAAAGCGAGGAGGGGAAGGCTCTTGCGTTGGGAGCAGAGAGGTGGCCCAAATCCCTGAACGTGGCCTTCACGGTGGCAGGAGAGGTGTGTGGGCAGCGTGTCTTCCCCACAACAAGGCTTGGTGCTGATGGCTTCCCCCCGCACAGGGACCACGCAGGAGGAGGGGTGCCTGGAAGGGCAGCAAGGGGGAACACGGCATGGCTCAGAGGTTCCTTGGGATCCATCGCTTGTTCTGTGTGTTCATAGCACCTGGGTCCAGATGACGTCCCAGGGTAGGGTTTCTGGAGCAAGGTGTTTGCTATTTTCCTCCTTCCGTATGGGGAAGGGTCCTATTTGGGGGTAAAAAAAACCCAAACAACCAGAGCTCAGGGTTTCTGCAGAAATATGTATTTTTTAAGGGACAGAATTTCCATGAGCACTTGCAATTTACCAAAACACCTGTTCTCAACAGAATTGTTTCTGGCCCCATCCCACTGATGGAGCCTCGTGGTCTGCGGTGGGATGGAGGAGCCAGAGGGGACATTTTTGCCTCCTACATCAGCCCCTGCCGAGGGAGAAGCCGGGGGGGACCGAGACGGATGGTTGGGAAG
>NW_009187045.1:0-345 GCF_000690835.1 Fulmarus glacialis | reverse complement strand
TCCAGGCGTGCCGTTGGGTGACTGACATCTCCGTATCTCCCTTCCCGCAGGCTAATGGAGGTTGGCAAGACGCTACTACCCCGTCGTCGGTGACCTCCCCCACAGAAGGCCCTGGCAGCGTTCACTCTGATACCTCCAACTGATCTCCCAGCAAATTGCATCCCTGGCTGAGCCGGCCCCGGCGGGGGCAGGAGGGGAGGGGGCCTCTCCTAACACCGCAGCAGTCAGACTGGAGGTGAACCCAATCAGCACACACAAGAAGACTCCTTCTCTTCTCTTCTCTTCGTCGGGATGCTTTTTTCAGCCAATCTGGACACTTCTTTATACTCTCTTCCCTTTCTTTTC
>NW_009187044.1:7951-21456 GCF_000690835.1 Fulmarus glacialis | reverse complement strand
GCTGCCTGCCAGGTTAAACCACTACAGGTCTCCATGGGCTGCACTGTGGATGTCTGCTCTGATGTGGTCCTCCATAGGCTGCAGGAAGATAGGCGGAATCTTTGCTCTAGCACCTGGAACACCTCCTCCTCCTCCTTCACTGACCTGGGTTTCTCCAGGGCTATTTGTCTCACATTTTCTCACTCCTCTCTCTCACAGCTGCTGCACAGTGTTTTTTACCCTTTCTTAGATATGTTATTAGAGAGGCGCCACCAGCATCCTTGATGGGCTCGGCTTTGTCCAGCAGCGGTCTGTTTTGGAGCTGGCTGGAACTGAGTGCCCACCATGGGAGCAGCTCCCGGTGTCTTCTCACAGAGGCCACCCCTGCAGCCCCCCACTACCAAAACTTTGCCATATAAACCCAGTACATGACTGAAGTAAATGTTTTGGACTGATGAACATTAGTGACCTATCCTGGATAAGATGAAGATAAGAATAATAGTAGAGTACTAAGAGGAAGAAATATTTAGAAGTGACCTACCACTATCTCACTGCATTCTTCACAGTTCAGTTTTCATTGAAGATAAGAAAATGTGAAAAGATTTTCAGAGCCTGGCTTAGTTTTGTTGTCACTGAGCTCATTTCTTCTTCATACAACTTGCTCAGGCTTGTGCATGCTTTGTGCTGAAGAAATCCAGGATCATTGTGAAAGTTTTACTTTGCCTCCCTTGCATAAAGTTCCTAAGCCTCCAGCTTTGTACAGATGAAGCCTAAGGAGTGGAAAACTCTTATAAATCCCCATAGGTTAGGTTTTGGTATGAATTTACTAAAGAAATGAATGCTATCAGGAATTATCTTCAGGGCAGAATTGTAGTTTCACAGATAAATTTTAAAGAACAAATGCTGTTAATAAATAGTGGGGCCCAGTTGTTCTACAGTGTTGTGGCATATTCCTTTATCAAATAGTTACTACAGTAAAGGGTGATACATCTTACGGTATCAAAACCGTAACAGAAAAGCTGGACAAAAAAAGTAGTTTTGGAAAATGTGATTAGATCACAGTCAACAAAAACAGGTATTTTGCAAAAGATTTCAGATTAAACTGGGGAATAAAAAAGGAGGGAAAAAATAAAAAAGAGGCAGAAGTAATTAATGAAATAACTGGCTAAAGGGGTGAAAGATATGTTTAATAGACAATATTAATGATGTCCTAAAGCCAATGATTCAGTGGTGACTTGCAGCTAACATTCCAAAAAAGGGAAAAGTTTGCAAGGTCACCTATCTCATGGGAGCTGCATTTAGACTGGAATCAGTGCACAGAAGGCTTACAGAATTAGGATAATGGAGAGTTTATCTTGCTGGAAGAAATAAAAGCTTTGGCTCATTAAACCTGGAAAATTAAGGTCTAAGTCTAATATGACTGTTCAATCTAAATATATTGGGGGGCTGGAAAAGTGGAAAAGAAAAACACTAGAAAGATATTTCTTTCTAGTGAGCTATTTAAACTACAAGTAATAAGAACAAATGGATATCAACTGGCCATGAATAAACTTAGACTAGAAATTAAATGCCTTCTTTACTATCAGAATTGTTATGGAAGTTTTCTAATGGATGGGAACATGTTCAACTATTGTTAAGAAGCTTGCTTAGTTTATAAACAGCATTGTATGGTATGCTTGCCCATGGAAGCAGAGGACTACAGTCAGCGTCTCAGGGAGCCTTTCCCAGTTCTACATCCCAACCACCAGACAGGAGAGCAGGTCACAGTACTGTAACACCACTCCTACTCCCAGCATATAGGCAAACGTAGGGACTTCACCCCCTTTCCCAAAGCATGTATACATCTCTCTGGAGCCAGTAAACACTGTGCATCTCAGCTACCTTAATTCGTTCATAATATTCCTGCCTGAATTATTTGTCTTTAATCTGATTGAGACTCATAGTGCATAGAGTTTCTCTTTGCATCTTCTACAGCCATACTATTGCATTACATGGAAGGTAAGTTGCCCTTAACTTGGTGTAGACAAAATTTTTCTTCTGCAGCTCTGTGCAATACCAAGTGTATACTTGTCACAAATTCAAAAATTCAGAGAAGAATTAACAAAATCACAGTCTTCATGTAAAATATGAAGTAAAAATAAAATCATATATTAATCACCTTGTAAATCTGCTGTGGACAACCCATAAAATTACTTCCAGGACTGCAAAAGAGTTTTGTGGCCTATGGATCAAGGATTGGTTCTCAAATCGGACATACATTCATAATAATGGGATGAAATTTAACAAGTAGAAATGCCGGATTCTGCACCTAGGACGGAGTCATGTCAGGTACAAGTGTAAATTGGGAGAGGAGTGGCTGGAGAACAGCCCTGCAGAAAGGGATCTGGGGGTGCTGGTCAACAGCAGGCTCAGTCTGAGTCAGCAGTGTGCCCTGGCAGCCAAGAGGGCAAACCACATCCTGGGGTGCATCAAACACAGCATAAGCAGCCAGTCAAAAGCGGTGATTATCCTGCTGTATTCAGTGCTGGTGTGGCTTCACCTTGAGTACTGTGTGCAGTTCTGGGCCCCACAATTTAAGAAGGATGTGAAGGTCCTTGAATGCATCCAGAGGAGGGCAACAAAGCTGGAGAAAGGGCTGGAAGGCATGTCCTATGAGGAGCGGCTGAGGACTCTGGACTTGTTTAGTTTGGAGAACAAAAGGCTGAGGGGCGACCTCATTTGCATTTCTTTACCGAGAGCGTGGTCAAACACTGGAACAGGCTTCCTAGAGAGGGGGTCAATGCCCCAAGCCTGTCAGTGTTTAAGAGGCATTTGGACAATGCCCTTAATAGCATGCTTTCACTTTTGGTCAGCCCTGAATTGCTCAGGCAATTGGACTAGATGATCATTGTAGGTCCCTTCCAATTGAAATAGTCTACTCTATTCTAGTCTAAATCAGTTTAGTATTACATAAATAAAAGGAAATTGTTAATCAAAACAGACACTTCAATTTGCTTATTTTAAAATCACATTTGTATACCAAAGCAGAACACTATACTCAACTGGAAACTGAATGTTTTTCAGTGTTGCCAAATATCAGTGTAGGACTCATCAAAAATAAATCTCTCTAGTGTTTGTGTAAACTAAAGATTACAGTGCAGCTGGAATATGAAGTATCTGTCACGGTGTTGCTCTATTATGTTCCAGCCTACACATCTGGCCAACAGACTGCAGCTCTTGAAAGTATGGTGCAAATTTCTTTAATCTTTACCCTTCCCAGCTTTTAGACTAACAAGAAAATTGGAGGGAAAAATTATCTGCTTATGGTATATGAGGACAAATAGTGCAACTTGGCCTTAGCCTTAAATATATTTTCTGATCCTTAGGAGTATGCAAATAGTTTTCATAGTGCTAACAATCATTTAATTTCTTATAAAAGCTTAAAATAATTTCATGTTTCTCCTCGGTTACAGTTAAAAATCTAGTTTTCTAAGTAGTCATGTAGCAAGCAAAGACAATCATTCATTATAAGCATAGCAAATATAGGACAATGTCACAGCAGAGGAGTAAGTCATGGATGCTTGAAGGAAACTGAGAGCTTAGAAACAGATTTACTTATTAGATATATTTAATTTTATTATGTACAATTGCAATTCTTTTTGAAAGTCACTATCAGTTTTAGATTCCATGAACTAATTTAGATCTATGAGGCAACTTTTCTGATGCTTTTGTTAATCCTCAGGGGGTATTTTCTGCCTGTCTAGAAGTTTCAGAATTTCAGGAGACTTTTCTTATTGAGTAAATACTAATACAGCAAGAGAGAAACTAAATAAAACAAATCCTGGATACCTTGTGTCTTTCAGTATAAAACCCCTTAGTCTAGCTTTCAGAGAAGGGGCTCAGCAATTAGTATTTCTTCTCTTAGTTCTCAGCAGAAGAGGTCGTGACCTTGGGTAGATATTTATCTTCTCTACCTGAGTGTCCCTAGCCATAGAAAGAAAGATTCTGTTTATTCCCTTTTCTGCAATCATGAAGACTAAATTCCAAATAAAGCACTGCATGTGGGTATACAGTGGGACAAATTATGCATGTGTTTTGTTGTTAAGGGACTTGATTATTTATATATTTGCACTTTTTTTTTTTTCTTACTCTTGGTTAAAATAATCTAAATGTTGAAATTTTCCTTTTCTTTTTAAGGACAGGTTCTATCAAATCTGCTACTGAATTTGCAGCAGAACTGAAAAATAGCAGAAAAGCCATCACAGAAGGCAACAAATGTAATTTCATTATAGGCAAATATAAATTCTAACACTGAGGTAATGTAATAAAGAAGATACTCCTTTACTAGCCTTAACAAACAACTTTTAATATAACCAAACACTTGATTGTACATTCCCTGAGATTTTCTTGTTTGTTCAACACCTAGCTTGGTAATGGCATGTGGACTATAAGTAAAGCTGGCAAGTATTGCTCCTGTGCAAATAAAAAATGTGTTTGCCGCAGGAAGCTCTGAAAATGGGGTGGGAAGAATATATGATAAAAAGTACGCACCATGATGATTATTCTGTGCTGTCATCTTTTGAACCATCAGTCTTTGATTTGGCCAGCTTTTCTTATGAAGGTAAATTTTGAAAAGCTCAACAATCCAAGAATGAAACACATTTTCTTCTTTTAGTGTTTGAAAGAGCAATTGGGTAAAATCGTATGTTGTTTTTCTAAATTTTGTTTATATAATAATTTGTTTCAATTTTTATTATAGCTCAACTTTAATCAGATTCACAAACCTCTGAATTCTGTGACAGATGCTACAAATTCAATTACAACAAAAGTAAGAAGTTTCTTGCATTACAAGAGGAGCAACTAAAGGGTTTTAAGGATCTATCTGTGTTAAAATTTTATTTTGGACCAGAATTGTGCTTTCAAAGTAAATCCCTTAATGGCCTCCACTCATCATGGCTGAAATCAAATTAAAAGGTGCACCGAAGAGTGCTCCAAGTGCTAAAGGACATTCAGTCCATGCGATCAGACCAGAGCTACGACAAAGTAACTCCCATGGAACGACTGTAGTGTGTCAGTCTGCAGTACCGCCACAATTGCCTCAAAACACAAATCGTCTGCAGTCTGCAAGACTTTGTCATTGGTTAGCCATCCTCAGAATATCTCACTCTGAACAGAAGTACAATGCCCTGATAGAACATTTTCCAGTTTGCTGTCTGCCAAAGAGCACAATAGCTATCTGTTTCTCTGTCAGTATTAGTACAATCATTTCAAGTTCTTGTGTGTAGTAATTTGAAGCAATAGAGGAAACTACTTTTTTACTTTGTAAATCTGTTTGAATTAGTTCAGACATTTTCTCCATTAGCTCCAAGAACATTGCTAAAAAGATGATGTTTTTGTTATATTTCAATTCATGGAGTCTTAGCATACTGACCCATATACAGGCTTTTTTCACATATTTCATCTCCTTTGATTTAGTATTATGATTCCTGCTCAATATTTGCATTTTGCTGGCATTTATAAGAAACACACAGCTAAGTGTGTTAGCTCTGTAAATATGGTGTATAAGTTACCCACTGTAGTAAAAAAAAAAAAAAAAAAAAAGAAATATAACCATCTAACCTGAATCACTGATATCTGTGCTGAGATGTTTAAGAAATTAAAATCTCCCCTTTTCACCATCCTTTTAAAATGTTAGAGTCAGGGCTTCCTTTACTGTGCAATCCTACTCTTAGATTTGGTGCGTATGACTTGCCTTTGAGAAAAATGAAAACACTTTTTCTTTTGAAGTGCTGATGCTGCCAATTAGTAAATTTTATTGTTGTGGGCCAAGAGCTAATAGATTGTAATTCTTTCCAGTGAGTGAAGACACCTTCTTCTGTCTGAGGGGATTCATATTCATGTCCTCCACTTCCAAAGAGCCAGGAAGTAATTTATAAGTGATACTGGACCATTTCTGTCTGTCAACCTTTTGTGGCCAATTTTTTTTTTTTTTTTTTTGAGGACAGCTATCAAGGGAAGCACAAAATTGCAACTGCAGAAACAGATGGTCACATGATGAAAAGTAGTTACTGAAACTTAATATAATACTGAGTACATTTTAAATGTAAATCCTGATTGTGTTAGATAGTGGTGCCAGCTGTTTCAGCCTGCAAACTACACTCATTTCTGTATCCTGGGAATCAGCAGGTGCTGCTTGCTCTGCTACTATCAGACTATGAACAGATAGTTTTAAATGGACATTTCAGCTGTCTGTAGCTCTGGAAAATGAGAAAATGGAATACAAAAACCTGAAGAAGGAAATGTGCTGATGGAAAGTTTTAATTTTACTAAATGGAAAAAAAAAAAAAAAATTGGAGTTCAACTCCTTTCCCATTCATCTTTCCCCAACCTTTTCTACTGCACATTTACCTGTGCATATTTTTACATGTAAATATGAATAAAGACTTTTTACAATAATCAGATGTAAAATGTTACATATAAGTTGCTATTTTTTCTATAAATGCCGCAAACACATCTGCCATTTCTCTACAAATGCCATAAAAAGAAAATCTATATTGTCTTAGCCTGATCTAATTTCCACACATTTTAACTTATGTTAATACATCAAGGTATAGTAAAAACCACAGAGTAGCTACTCAGAGGCCTAATGGAATGTGAATAACGATATTAAGCCAAACAGGAAAAAAAGGGAAAAAACCCTCACATCCAAAAAACCCACCAGATTTTCTCTTTGAAGCTAGTTTGTCATTGCAAACTAGCAATTCAGAGAGATTCTAAACACCACTCTTAAGATCTTTTTTTTTACCCAGTATTACGTCTGACAATAACACTCTTGTATAGCTCACTCATTTTCTTAGGAATCATGAAGAATTCACTAGAATGTAAGTAGGGGTATCAGAAAGTGAAACTCCTGTCTTAATGAATGTTACAGAATAGTAATGCACTTGTCTGTCAAGAATGAAGTTTCATATATTTTATCTCTTCGAGAAAGAAATATGCATTTCTTAAATGTAACCTCTATCAAATGGAGTGTCTGTTTTTTTCCAGGGGGAAAAAAAAGAAAAAATGTGGCGAAGAACTTTACCATTTCACAGCTACCACTTTTGGGATGCATGGGGGAAAAAAATCCCAGAACACAAACACAACTTCCTCTTCCTTCTCAGTCATTGTTTAGGCAGATTGCCTAGCATTGTAACAATTTTGTTTCATTCCTTAGTATTGACTTCAGTGTTCTTGTCAATCATATTTAAGCACAGTACAGTAGTGTCAGCTTTTATTTTTAGAACCTTCATGCCCTAAAGTAGTGTATGCTCCAAATATTGTATGCAATTCCCTACTGACACTGTTCTGAGAATCTAGAATACAGATCCATCTTGGATCCATCTGGAGATGACATGGAGGGTTTGTTAGTGGAATGGGTTTCTACTTACATCTGATCATTTGCTTATTTGTCTGTTTGTTCTTTCACATAAGTAAATACGGAAAAATGCATTTTAGGAGGGATAGAAAGTATTATTGAATATAGACTAAATTTGACTAAAATAGGTTCAGTTAAGGTAAAAATAATAAAAAAGTCAGTACATCTTTGCTAAAGGAAATGTTCCAGAAATGTTGAGACAGTGTGACACCCAAATGAAACTTTTGAATTTTAATTAGTATTTTCCTCATAGTAGAAAAAAGTAATTTAACAAGAGAAAAAGGGGAAAAGTGGAAAGTTTTCATAGCTTCCAGTATGAAACAAAACACTTCATTTCAGTTCAGCAGTGATGTGTGACATCAAGATAGTATGCTTTGTAAAGATTTTTTTTTTTTTTTTCCTGTTTGTTTCTTCAAGCTCTTGGAAGTACATTTGGTTTGACCAGAACTATTTTTTGTAATTTGGTCATTACCCTAATAAATCCAATGTTTGCTCAGCTTTATAACCAGTAGGTTTTCTGCACAATGAAAGAAAACATTTTCTCAACAGGTATCATTAACAGCCCATATTAGGAAATACTGTATTTATTGTTTCTTTGCTTAAAATTAGTCTACAGTTAAATCAAGTCATAGAAGGAAGGATTGCAGAAAGAGAGATTGATTTATTTTCTCCATGCAAAGGATATCACTGATGCCATAAAAATAGCAGTAACACCACTTTTCTTTCTTCCTCCTCCCCACACTGCAAACTATGGTTGTCATTGTCCCTTTGCTTCAAGAAGAGGACTGTCTTCCCTACAGAGCACAACAGAGTCAATCTATTGGTGGTACGGTTATCAAGATTCACTGTTAAATGCTGACACAGCTCCTGCATATCAACTCGTGTAGGAGCACTGAGAAAGAATGACCAAAAAATGTATTTGATGCTTGAAATGATCTGATATTACCTACATACCTGTCTCTCTCCCTTTCTTTTTAAAGCCTTATAGGACATTTCAAAGTTCTGGAAGTTTGAATTTTCAGAGAGCTGTATTAGCAATTCCTGTTATATATTAGGCAAAGCTAAAACTGCAGATCAGCTTAGCTGAATGTTATGATATAAATTCTGAACAGAAATAAGTTTTCAGTCAAAGCGATTAGCTTTCTATTGCATGCTTTGATATTGAAGGCTCTTGAAACTTTTTGGTTTTACACAGCTGATGCGAGATTGGGGAAGTTAATGTTGTTTTACTGGTATAGATCATTCAATTTTATTTCCACTACTTGAGTAATTTTTTTTTTTCCCCCAAAGAAACCCAAATCAAAGCAAAAAAAAAAAAAACAAACCCAACAACAAAATCAAACCCTGGAACATTTCTTTCTGCATATTTTAGTATGGAGACCTCTGAACTATTGGGTTTTTTTCATTTTTTCGTACTATCTTTCAAGTGAAATTTTAATTGAAACAAATGTATTTGAGGCCTATGTTCAAGATCAAACATCCTTGTGAAGTAAAATACATGCTATGGGTTGCATTAAATGCCTTTAAACTGAACGGAAAAGGACCTAGGAATCACCATTTTCATTGACTGGTATGATTCTATGACATTATTTTGTCAGAACTTGTAACTAAAATAGTATAATATGTAGGAAATCAAAACAGCATCTCTGGATATTTTTGCAACTTCCTATTTTCAATGGCACCTTTCAAATATGGGGTTTTTTTTTTTTTTTGTATTCTTTTAAATGTTGACTGGTTTTATCTCTGATTCTTGTGTTTCATTTTGATGGCTAGATATCTGAATGACATTTCTATCCAATCAGACCCCTGTCATTTTTATTGTAAATATGATCTAATTAAATTCTTACTATTGAAGTTTACATGGTGTTTTTTTCTCCCCTGAGTGAACACTTGAAAGAACCCATTCTTAATTTTTAATATTTTGTATGCATTTTTAAATTATCCTCAGTTTCTCATTCTCATATCAGTTTTATTCCTTTCTTCTTCCTCCAACATTGTGAGCAAATTTAGTATAAAAACTGAAATGGAACACTTTTATAAAATAATGTTACCATAGCAGCAAAAAGTAATTTCAGTTTATCACCTACAGTAGAAATAAAAGGTGAGTTATGCAGGATTCTTATCAACTACAGAGAAAGTAATCAGATAAAATCAATCTGCATCAGTAATGAAAGAAATATACTCACACAAAGACAAATCTATAGTGGTGAAGAAACCATCCTATTACTTCCTGTGAAACTAGAAGCTGCCTGAAATAGTAGTGAAGGTACTGCAGAGCTTACAGATAAAACATTCTTATTTGTAATATATGATATTTTCAAAAAACAGTTTGTTGATGTTTTCTTGTATTCATTATTTGTATAATAAAATAGGGCTTTCTTGCTGTAGCACCTCAGGAGGAGTATCATATTTGTTATATGCTAATTTGTCTATTAAGATATTGAAAGGTTATTTTTTGTCTGTTCTAGTTAACATGTATAGCATCAGTGACTGGAGACATATTTGGAACAAAACATCATAACGATTTTTGATTTTAAGAGAGAAGAAGAAATTTCTATTCTGCTCACAGAGTTAATTTCTAAAATTCAGGTATTAAATTACAGCCTAGAGTTATCATCCAAACAAGGATAAGTAATGAGACATTACTGGGCAAGTGGAGGTACATTTTGAGTGCCAGGTGAATTAATATAGGCTTATAAATGAATGACAAACTCACTGTGAAAAATAATATATATTTCATCCGTCCCTTCTTGAAGTTCCTATGGGGGTAGTGACATGGAAACTGTAATATGTCTTTAGAAGTCAAAGAGACCCCATATAGAGGGGATACTTTAAATGAAAGCTAATTTTGCAAGGAATCACTGAATTTTATCCATTTTTGCCAATTACAAAAATTTGAGGGTGCGTGAATTACTGTATTGGATTCCCTGTGTATAGACTTTCAGTCTTTGACGATCTGTGGGGAGTGAATCCGGCCCCAGTTTTGTCATTAAGAAGTTTTAAAACAGATGTGTGGTGATTGAATACACATTACTCAGAGCTGCATACATATGTGTTTGCTTTATAAAGCAGAAACAAAACCATACATGGAGTTTTGTTTATAGTTCAGAAATGTTCACTCAAAGTAGATTTAATTATTCAGTACCTTCGTGCAGGAGTTCTTTGTAGAGGTGATGGGTTGGGTAATTATCCTCTTCGCGACTGTTAGCAGAAAAATGACTATTCGGGTCATCATTAATTTGCTTTCCAAACACCACCTATTTTCATTTCAAACTTTCAACTTCTATTACATTATTACTTTTCCCTGCCACTTGGCACTGAGGAAGGTCTGCTACTAAATAAGGGTTGCCAGAATTTAAGGACAGCTCTTACAGGAAGATGTAATGAAAATGTTCAATTTCCATTACTTCCATTCTACTGAGTTGGGGTTTTCTTTGGTGTTTTGTCTTCTTTTGTTTTGTTTTTTTCCAACTTATATTTAGTCATAATAGGTTATTTCAAATATAGGATCATAGCAAATAGTGGTTAAAAAAAACCTCTGGGATTGAATAGTCTGGCTGATTTCCAACAACATTATCGTATAATCCCATCCACATTTTCATCAACCTCCATCTTAGAATAAGATAAACTGTTAGTCCCTACTTCTTCTCCCCTCTCCCTTTCATATTTATTTTACAATCTAGCTCTTTCCAAAAAAAAAAAAAAAAAAAAAAAAAAAAGAAAAAAGAAGAAGTCACAGAAACTGATTTCTACCGGCAACATTAATTTTGCTTGATAAGCAAAGTTAATAGAGACATGTAATTTCAACAACACAAAAATAAATCCACAACAATCTTATTACAGGAAGGAGAGTTGAGATATCTATCTTAAAGATTCTTTCCTCATGGGAGCATGTTTCTGTGATATTCTAAAAATGTACAAATAAATAAAAAACCAAAAATTAAATACAGAAATGTAATGATAACAAAACCAGCAAATTCTCTCTTCTTTCCAACTCTTAGGACTCCTTTAAATTAAAAAAAAAAAAAAAAAAAAAAAAAAAAAAAAAAAAAAAGAAAGAAAGAAAGAAAAAATTACTCTCTGACCTTGTTTCTTTTGAAGACTTATCTCAGATTTTTTTTTTTTTCTGATGCAAACATGCTCTCAATTTCTAAATATGAGCTTAAAACAAAAACAAACCCAAAAATGCACTGTCATTTTTACATCCTGTCTCTCTTTCACCTTCAGATCCACTGCCTAAATCTTTGCCCTGACTTTCTCTGTACTGAAACTCTCTTTAATATCTTCTCTCATCTGACATCTACTCTCTTGGGCTATCATCCATCTCAGCCTGTCTGACATCTATTTCTGGATGGTTCACTGTCAGCTCAGTGTGAGTATGCTAGAGACAGAAATGCCTATTCCTTTTCCTGTCTTTTTTGTATCTATCCTATGCCTGGAAATTATAGAATCTCTCTCTATTCTAGATTCCCTACATTAGATAAAATCTACCAACTACTTCTTAATTATATTTCAGTATGAAAAAAAAAACAAACTCATTAAGAGAAAAATAAAATTAAAATATTTTTCTATATGCTGACATTTTCTAATACTCAGTATACTGCTCTAGACAACCCTTCAGGCATTCCAAAATGAAGATGACTAAATTTTCCTTGGCTATCTTACCCACATTTCCTGGAATCTCTGTCTCGTCTCTCATTTTTGTAAGTAGCTTCTCATTCTTACCTTCAAAGTCCTTTACAGTTTCATTGTGTTTCCATATTAGATTTGTCCTTTACCATTTTACTCTTTTCTATGTAAACAAATCATAAGTTCTGATTTTTCGGCCTATTTTTCCAAACTGACCACGTGTTTCTAGAGCATTATCCTAGGCTTTCTCATTGTTATATAATAGCTGAAAAGTGGATGACTGGTCTTCCAACATACTTCCAAGAATTAGACTTTAAAAGGGTTGATATTTATGTTTTCAGATTGACCCTGGTAATCTGATATTATTTTAGTCCTTTTTTTCTACTTAAGCTATCTTAGATTGAACGTTACAACATGCTGTTAAGCTACATTTCAAAAAAGTGAGAACTTTGTTTTTATTAATCTTTTCATATTTTATTATAATCACTAATTTATAACTACCACAGATCCCTGATAGTACAATGTAGTAATGCATGACAAGACTTCTAATAAGTTTCTGTTTCAGAAAAGTCCTTTACTTCCAAGGAAAATCCAAATAGTGTATTTGCTGAATTATTTTTCTTATATTTAACTAACTGGAAAAATGCTGTTAACAGATGCACTTCATCAATGTAAGATATTAAGTGTTACAGCAAAGGAATTTGTCTTTCACCATTTTCAAACTGATTTCTTTCAAAACACTTTCTATTTCTGGAATCTTATCAGCATCTTTCGTACTGAACTGATATCACAATAACATCATTCAACACTACTAGGGTATGACGTACTTATTGTAAGTTTTAAATTTTGACATCATGCCACAGATGTGCAGAATTGTTTTTTTTCTTACCTTTTCTTTTTTACCTCAGGTAACTTATCCATTCTGCTGGACTATGCTAGGCTTCCAAATATATTTCAACATTTATTTTGGGGATTAAGTTTGTGTGTACTTTCAATTTTTTTTTTTTTTTTTTTGTCAACAACAGAATATGCAGACATATTTTTTCAGAAATCTTGGGATATCTGATAATAAAAAGTAGTGGCTGATTATTGTTACCCAGATAATCCTTGCATGAAATGGAAATAGTCTTTTTAAAAATCTCATTCTTTTAAGTTATTTTTAACAGATATTTACATTACAATAGTGCATCAGATTTTCAAGTTTCATGTGCATCCTGATTACAGATACCCTGACCATTTACGGAATGAACAGGTTGTTAGCTCAAATACCACTCTAGTAAGCTTGAAAAGTCCCAATCTGAAAAAACTTCTCTCACCTGGGAGAGGAATTTGAATGAGAAGCCTCACTCTTGGAATCCCAGCTATCCCATGGAATATAAGAATATAATGAAATATAGAGTCTTTCTGAGGCGGGGGACACTTGTTTCTTCCCTGATGAGCATAACCAACAATGGTGAAGTCTCCAAGGTCTTATGAGATTATACTACTGCAACAAGTACAT
>NW_009187044.1:0-7883 GCF_000690835.1 Fulmarus glacialis | reverse complement strand
GAAGGACATTGAGGTGCTGGAGCGTGTCCAGAGAAGGGCAACGAAGCTGGTGAAGGGCCTGGAGCACAAGTCTTATGAGGAACGGCTGAGGGAACTGGGACCCTTTAGCCTGGAGAAGAGGAGGCTGAGGGGAGACCTCATCGCGCTCTACAACTACCTGAAAGGAGGTTGGAGCGAGGTGGGGGTTGGTCTCTTCTCCCAAGTAACAAGCGATAGGACGAGAGGAAATGGCCTCAAGTTGCGCCAAGGGAGGTTTAGATTGGACATTAGGAAAAATTTCTTTACTGAAAGAGTGGTCAGGCCTTGGAACAGGCTGCCTAGGGAAGTGGTGGAGTCACCATCCCTGGAAGTATTTAAAAGATGTGTAGATGAGGCGCTTAGGGACATGGTTTAGTGGGAATGGTGGTGTTGGGTTGACGGTGGGACTCAATGATCTTAGAGGTCTTTTCCAACCTTAATGATTCTATAATTCTATGAATCTATGATAAGTTTTAGTGCAAGGACAGCTAAGTTCTTCTACTTATCACCAGCATTCATATGCTGTGTAAACATATGCATTGCCTTCAAGCCCCAAATCTATCCTTCTCTAAAGGGTACTTACGATACTGTTTCTCTATTGACTATTTTAGAACTACTGGTTCCTGATATCGTAAGAAGATATTAATCTTTAAAATTTGAAAATTGCTTTGAGAGTCTTGCATGACACCTATGGAAACCCTGTGCTCACACAATTGCTGTTCTTCTGATAAAACGTGGTGCAAATGAACCCATGTCCCAAGTATTGTCATGTATACATGACAGTCTGAATTGCAAGCTGTTTTCATATAACTTTATGCCTGAGAAACAAGATACAGAGAGACAGTGTAAGGGCAGTTTTAACACTGTTTTTTTGTGTGGGAAACAGAAGCCAAGCTCTGACAAAGTCTTTTAATGATAACTGATCTTTTCGAATGCTGCCATTGTTATTACATAGTTACAAAAGCAAATTAATGACAAGAAACTTTTCATTTATTTACTGGGAATACACTTCCTGTTCTGGAGCCACTGGTTCACTCATGCTTCTTACTTCACATTTGGATTCCCAGTAATGGTTATGCTCATGCTTTTTACTTAAAGTAGTAGCATGATATGTAACATTGAATAGTAGGAATTACGTTATCCTGCCTGTTTTGGTCACTGATACCTCCATTATCACTTATGTTCTCTACATCCTCATGTGTTTCCTTGGTAGAGAATGGAAATAAATCCTTTCTAAAATCTGCCTTATCTGACATACTTTCAGAGAAATGTTTACCCTGTTAAAAAAAAAAAAAAAAAAGTCCTTCATTATGACAGGTGTTTAACAGTTAAGTTTTGATGTGGATATCTATATTATATTTACTATAAATATTAACTTCTTGACACTTCAGCTTATTTTCTTTTTTCTATTGTTCTGTGAAATCTTGATATCTGTCTTTGTAAACCTGTCAAAATTTTGCAGCTTTATAGCACTGACATTGTTTTTGCTGAATAATGACATAACATATGGGTTATAGCTGTAGATTCCTTACTACTACTTGCATAAACATAACAAAATAATTTAATCTGTGTCTGCTTCTTTTTCTATGCTCTATTTTCCAACAGTATTTAGACTTGAACAATAATGTAGGAAGGTTTAGTTTATGAGGTTAAAATACCTAAACTAGTTAAAATACCTAAACCATACATTTAAACTAGCATTGAATATAAATAGCAGTAGTAACTAGAAGAATCATTGCAGACATGCAGAGATGTTATTCACCTACAATTTGAACTTCATAATAATCATTTAAAACCCTTTAGAAAAGCATGTAAAACAACAGTAAAAGTTGAAGTAATTTCTAACACAACATTGTAGTTAATTTCTCCATACAATTAGCTTCATATCCAGAAGCCAGCAGAGACATACTTACGCATGAAGTTATAGTTATGATTTTTGTATTTTGTCATGATTGATTTTCTATTACAATTACTATTGTTGTTACCATTATTATTGTTGTTATTACTTCTTGATACTCAGGTATGGATAACCAGAATTTGACAAAACACCACTTTTTTTTTTTTTTTAAATGAGTAAAAAGAGAATGTTAGAAACAGCTTCAACTTAAATACTTAAGAGATTTTATCATTGACAACGACAATGAAATTCAGAATTTAGATCCTTAGAAGAACTCTTCTTCTGATTGTAAATCTTAGTGTCAAAGAGAAAAGATAGAGAATCATAGAATCAATCACGCAATAGTTTGGATTGGAAGGGACCTTCAGAGGTGATCTGGTCCAACCCTTCGCTATGGGCAGAGACATCTATTACTAGACCAGGTTGCTCAAGACCTGTCTGACTTTGAACGCTTCCAGGAATGGGGCATCCACAACTTCTTGAGGCAACTTGTTCCAGTGTCTCACCACCCTCGTCATAAACAATTACTTCCTTATATACAATCTAAACCTACCCCTTTCAGTTTAAAACCATTGCCCCTTCTCCTATCTCTACAGGCCTTGGTAAAAAGTCCCTCTCTGTATTTCTTATAAGCCTTGAGTATTGGGAGGTTGCAACAAGGTAACCCCAGAGCCTTCTCTTCTCCAAGCTGAACAACCCCAAGAGGAGTGGTTGGAGAACAGCCCTGCAGAAAGGGATCTGGGGGTGCTGGTCAACAGCAGGCTCAGTCTGAGTCAGCAGTGTGCCCTGGCAGCCAAGAGGGCAAACCGCATCCTGGGGTGCATCAAACACAGCATAAGCAGCCAGTCAAAAGCAGTGATTATCCTGCTGTATTCAGTGCTGGTGTGGCTTCACCTTGAGTACTGTGTGCAGTTCTGGGCCCCACAATTTAAGAAGGATGTGAAGGTCCTTGAATGCATCCAGAGGAGGGCAACAAAGCTAGAAAAAGGGCTGGAAGGCATGTCCTGTGAGCAGTGGCTGAGGACTCTGGGCTTGTCTAGTTTGAAGAACAGGAGGCTGAGGGGCGACCTCATTGCTCTCTACAGCCTCCTGAGGAGCAGAAGTGGAAAGGGAGGTGCTGAGTTCTTTTCTCTGGTATCCAGTGACAGGACTCATGGGAATGGTTCAAAGATGTGTTGGAGGAGGTTCAGACTTGACATTAGGAAGCATTTCTTTACCGAGAGCGTGGTTAAACACTGGAACAGGCTTCCTAGAGAGGTGGTCGATGCCCCAAGACTGTCAGTGTTAAAGAGGTATTTGGACAATGTCCTTAATAACATGCTTTAACTTTTGGTCACCCTGAAGTGGTCAGTCAGTCGGACTAGATGATCATTGTAGTCCCTTCCAAGTGAATTATTCTGTTCTGTTCTCCTCTGTTCTGTTCTATTCTATTCTACTCTCTCAGCCTTTCTTCAGAGGAGAGGTGTTTTGTCCCTCTGATCATTTTCATGGCCCTCCTCTAACAGGTGCATCTCTTTCTTGTATTGGGGCCCCCAGAGCTGGATGTTGTACTCCAGATGGGGTCTCACCAGAGTGGAGTAGAAGGACAGAATCACCTCCCTCAACCTGCTGGGCACGCTTCTTTTGATGCAGCCCAAGATACAGTTGGCCTTCTGGGCTGCAAGTGCACATTGCCGGCTCGTGTCCAGCTTTTCATACACCAGTACCTCCAAGTACTTTACTATGGGGCTGCTCTGTACAGGCAACTACAGGCAACTCTGAATTACAGAGCTTGTGAAAGCTTATATGACCCATTTTCCTAATTCTCAAGAAGTAATCTTTTGAATATATTTTGAAAATAGTTCTATCCTTAGTTTCTTAATTTTCTTACATAAAATAAAATAAAACATAGCGCTTGTATAGTCGCGCTGTTTCCACAGAATCTACTCAGTCGCTCTCTCTCACTCTCTATCCTCTATATATATGTGTATATATACACATGCATATATATATATGTTTGAAAGAGTGATTCATAAAAAACCAGAAACAAGAAATCTGCAAATTATTTTAACAAGTGTAGAAAGAATTGTATTGAGATCTTTATTCCAATATTTGTAGATGTAAAATCTTGTATAACAAAAGATATTTGGATAAATGTTGTGATATTAAGAAAAAAGATATCTCCTTTATCCAAATTCTAACTGAACAACTCTTACTTTTTCCTGCACTGCCAGGCATTTACACTTGCTCCTTGTAACCCCTTTTATAAGGAAAGACTTTTTTCAGCATATAAAAATGTTCTGGGTTGACAAAAATCAGAGAAAATGCATAAAAAGTTTAGCTGCTGAACAAAATGAGTGATTGTTTTTTACATTTTTTAGTATTTCATATAGACTTTTTTGTGTGTATTCATCTGAACAACATATATCTTTAAGTGCCTAGTTTATATAAGTCAGTTTAATGTGACCATTACTACATTTACAAGCCTGCAATATTTTTAGTCTATAAAATAAAATGTGAAAGCAATTTTAACAAATCATTAATTTTTATTAAGAAATCGTTAGTTCTTGTGAGTAGCTTCTCACATATTTGGCTGACTTATCATGTTTGTGTAATGTGTCATTATAACAAAAAATGTTGATAATTATAAGTAAATAATTTGCTCATTTGATATCCCTGATTATCCAAGATAGAGTTCCATGCTGACATTAATCTGAACTAATATGTTTATACAGGTCTTTATTGCTGTAAGTAGCTGAAATTGCTATCCTTACCTTTGCTACCTTTTAATGCACAGTGATTTTTTGGATATATTAGATTCTCACTGCTGACCACTACTGAAGATAAAATCAGTTTCATTTAACGCCAGAAACTTAGGCATCTAATCTTCGTTAGTACTTAGCTGACCCTTTGTGCAGCAAAGTATTTTCAGTTCTCCTATACGTTTACAACTACTTCTTCTTGACCTTCAACCGTACAATCAGATTCCAGGAGTCTGAAGATTGCAGCTGACCAGAACTACTGCAAATTTAGAAAATCAGCAAAACACATAGGTAGTACTCTTGGACATTCAGAGTTGTTCACTTGCCTAAATATGGTTATACATGCACACACACATGAACATATGTGCATATATATATACATGTAAGTGTTGGTAAATCATGCTGATAATATGCTATTTTAGCAAAAGACTGGCCAGTCAAATACACAACTGACTTAATTTACAAAACAGTGGCCTTCTCTGAATAAAAGGCACCATCCCCTCTTCTATTATTATATACATCTCTACTCCTAAACAAAGCTGAATAAAATTTATTTGGTTATTGACTTGACAAAGATAAGAAAATGCAGTTTCAGATGGACCAAATAGATGTGAGTCAGATTTTTAAAATAACCTTGTTCAAAAGTTCAGAAAAGTTAAAGTAGTTTTACATTAAAAAATTAGATATACATATATAAAGTTACATTTTCCAAGCAAGATTCATAGAAAAGAGGAAGAATTAGTAATAGAAATAATAATTCCAACCTTTTTTGGGAAAATACATTTTACTGAACCTGTTGGTGTAGTTGCTGTCTAATCCAAGTCTTCAGAAGCTAATTAATCTCATTTCTTAAATTACTGCCTCAATTTATAAACTGTGGATTATTCTTAATTTATACCCAACTCCTTGCAGTCTCCAGTGGATCTATTCTTCTTCATATCACACTTTTTAGAATAAATTGAAGTAGGTGTGACCTTTTTCAGATGAGTTCTGACCCACCAAAATATACATTCACTTTATGTTTAATTCAATGAATGCTATAAATGTGGGTAAAATACTATAAATTTAAATGGAAGGCTTTAACTCGTGTCAAGCAGGCAGCTTCATTTAATTAAAAACATTTTTTTCTCAACAAAACAGAAAATACAATAATTTGCAAAGCTTTATATGTGCTTTACTTTCCCCTATATCCCTCCACATAAATAATAACAAAAAAAATTAAAAATTGGAAGTTTTTAGTTATTAATCTTTTTGTATGTATGAAGGGTCAATCAAGGATTTATTTATGCAGCATTTTGGAACAGACGACAAGCTGTCTGTGCTGTACCTGGAGATACTTGTGTGTTTCTAGGAAAAACATAATGACCTCTTTTTTGTTTCTGCTTTATACTTCAGTGAAAGAAAGTTCATATATGGCATCAATTTTGAGAAGGACCTCAAAAAGATAATGTCTTAAAAATTGATTTGAATGTGCAGGTAAATGAGGGACATATAGGATCAATTTTAAACCTCAGGCCAATTTTATTAACAATTATCAAGAATGGTATGTTCTCATTCATTCTGTCATTCTGGACATTTAATTACTTCCAGTGTACAGGAATACACTTCCACCATGGTATGGTATACCATCTTTAGTTTCATTTCCTCGGGGTCAATTAATTTTTTAATATTACATTCTCCACCCTGGAGAGTCTACAAATTCAGTTCTTCTCCCTCCTTCAAAGCAAAAAGTCCTGTTTTCATGTGCTTCTGAAATGGACTATTTAACCCTTTTCTGCTCCCATAATTGAGCAACATTAATTAATATTTTTCATTCATTCAGCATCCTTTGGTTTTAAACCAAAATGTGATTCCACAGTACTTCAAAGAATGATGGTGGGGTTGGACTTGTGGGTGGTGAATCCAATGCCCACTTTTAGATCTGTATTTGTTTGAAAAAATGGGGAAAAAAATCTTTCAGAATGTCAGAGTAAGAGGTCTGCCAGACCACTGAATCCTGAGAAAATCCAAGCTTAAGTTGTCTGTACTATGGAGATGATAAAGTGGCTAAGCAGCGTACAACCATTAGTCAAGATAGAAAGGTTTATGTCTCTCATACTTAAGTAAATATAAATGCAAAAGTGTGTAATTGCTTTGTGCTATGCTTCTAAGGAATGAAGTCCTATCTCCAGTAATTATGGTTATTACCAGCAGTATAAAGTACCTGATCTCTTCATAGTAATGTAGAAAAGTTTTGCTAACTCCATTTTACAGAAGATGCAAAGAAACTAAAGGTAATCCTGTGTCACATGTGTCACAGATTCCTTACATGTTTATGAATTAGTAGAATAAAACATTGAGACAATAAAACATCTTGCAAGCAAGTCTACACTAGTCAACATTTTCTGGGGTGTTTTTTGTTGTTTTGGGGTGTTTTTTTGTGTGTGTGTGGCTTTTTTTTTTTTTAAAGTGTATACCTGCAATTCAGTTATTCCTAGTGTGTAAGTATATGGATGTGCTGGTTTTGGCTGGGATAGAGTTCATTTTCCTCATAGTAGCTAGTATGAGGCTATGCTGTAGATTTGTGCTGAAAACAGTGTTGATAATACAGGGATGTTTTCATTATTGCTCAGCAGTGCTTACACAGAGTCAAGGCCTTTTCTGCTTCTCACACCACCCCACCAGCGAGTAGGCTAGGGGTGCACAAGAAGTTGGGAGGGGACACAGCCAGGTCAGCTGACCCCAACTGACCAAAGCGATATTCCATACCATATGACATCATGCTCAGTATATAAAGCTGGGCGAAGAAGAAGAAAAGGGGGGACATTCAGAGTGATGGCGTTTGTCTTCCCAAGTAACTGTCATGTGTGATGGAGCCCTGCTTTCCTGGAGGTGGCTGAACACCTGCCTGCTGATGGGAAGTAGTGAATGGATTCCTTGTTTGCTTGCACGCACAGCTGTTGCTTTACCTATTAAACTGTCTTTATCTCAAATAATGAGTTTCCTCTCTTTTACCCTTTCGATTCTCTCCCCCATCCCACCGGCGGGTGGTGGTGAGCAAGCGGTTGTGTGCTGCTTGTTTGCCAGCTGGGGTTAAACCACGACGATGGATATATGTATGTTATGTTTCTCTCCGTATATAGGTACTTTTGAATGATTTTCTAGAAAGTTACCTCTTCAGAGAGTTTCAGTAATAAGTTGGACCTTTAAATAAAGAGTATTATAGAATCATAGAATAATTTGGGTTG
>NW_009187043.1:25157-26884 GCF_000690835.1 Fulmarus glacialis | reverse complement strand
CGGCATCCCGCGGTTGTGCCAGGGGGTGCCTGCTCCCCGAGGTTCTCGGTCTGCCTGTTAGAGAGCTTTGCCGTGCACAGCTCGGCCCAAGTGTCTTAAATTCACGGCTTCCGAGGTTTCTGTTATGAAAGCAGAAACAGGAAAAGCAGGGAAAATGGTAAATAAGCTGGTCTGGGTGCTTGTTGGTCAATATCTTGCTCATACGAATGTGTAGTCAAACTCCTGGTGCTTTTTTGACCTCGTGAAGCAGGTCAAGAGCGGATATTTATTAACATTTGAAAAATAAAAACCCGTAGCACAAGTGCTGCCCTGCGGCTTAAACTGTAGTGGCAGAACTGGATGTCTAGGGTCAGGGTAAGGTGGAATTTTAATCTGATTCCAGGAAACAAACCTGATTAACCCATCGATTTACTTCCTTGCTGCTGTTTGGCATTCTCACAGTGAACATCTTTCCACCATAGAAAAAGACACCAACGGAGATGCTTTGTGGGTTTGGTGTTATCCATCCGTAACAGCTGAACTGAGGAGTCTGTTGCTGCGAAAGTGCTGCCTTACAGATGAAAATAAATTGCTTCATACGTTTGTATTTGGCCAGTATAAAAGGTCGTGGTTTTACATCACAACTGTGGAAGTTCAAGATTCTCCAGCCTTGAAAAAGGTAGGACTTGGCCGGCTTTCCACTTTCGGTAGAGTGCAGGGAACGCTTCTGCAGAGCTTCCTCTGGCAGTTTAAGCAGTGTTTTCCCATTGTATGCTGTGAGGAAGGGAAGGGATTCGAGGTTTTGTGTGCTCACGGGTGCAGCACTTACCCAGCCGTCTAACCAGTCCACGTTTTTTTTTTTCACCAAGACATATATTGGATGGAATTGCAGAGGGATTGAGATACTCATTACCCAATTTAGAGTCTCTCTATTAAAATGGAAATGCTATTTCATGCTGTTATTTCTAGTTACTTTGCATTTCAAGTTCAGCGATTTTTTTCTCTCTTTTTGGGTTTTTTTTTGGTCAAAAAAGCTCTACAAAGGGTCTTTCATAGTGTCCAAAATCATCTTCGTTTAGAACTTGATGCTTTTTTTTTTCCCCAGAGGGTTGAGTTTTATAGGTACTTTCCTTTCCGCTGCATTTTTTTGATAACTGGAAGACTGCAAATATGCTTCTATCTTCTGTACTTTCCCTGTTATGAAGATCACTAAATTGTCTGTTAAGTTTATTCAGTTTTCATATTTCATGCGGTATCGTTAAGCAGAAAGATAATGTGGTAACTTTGCATGCCCACAGCAGAATGTTGCTTGCGTTTCCTCACTCCAAGCTTACGTCTCTTATGAACCTTAAAGGTGTTTAAAAAAAAAAAAAAAAAAGTGTCCCAGTGCTGTCTCTGACAGTGTTGGTGGGAGATGCTATTCAAGGAGGACACGTGAGCCTGGTCATTGTCTGCAGACTTTCAGCCTGATACTGTCCCAGCCCACAATCATTCGATTAAGGAAGTTAAAGACTATTTCTGTTTGTGGGCCTGCTATCTGTGAATTTTTTTCCGGTCTCTTTCTAAATATGTTAATGCTGTCTGCCTCCACAGCCTCCTGTGGCAACAAATTCTGGAAGTTTCCTACCTGCTGTGGGGAAGAAAAATGCCTTTCTCTCTTTTAAAATAATTTCATGAGATTAAAGGAAAGCAACTCTTACAGAGTAGATGAAGCAAAAGATAGTATGTACTAGAGCTGCCTCAATGGA
>NW_009187043.1:18394-25133 GCF_000690835.1 Fulmarus glacialis | reverse complement strand
GCCTTTTTTGCAGTTAGTAACTTGGATCCGCTGCTACCACTTGCTTTTTTTTTTTTTTTTTAATTGAAACACCTTGTCAGAGTACTGCAGTAAGTTCAGTAATGTGAAAAAGACTGTTCATGCGGGGTCATTAAATAAGCTGTGTATTTTTCTGTGCGTGTGTCTTACCCAGGTGACCCACTTCTCCATTGTTCTGACGGCCAAAGACTTCAACCCAGAGAAATACGCAGCCTTCACTAGGATACTGTGTAGGTCTGTATAAAAGCTGTTTTGAGGTACTGCTGTGTGCGTGTTTAGATCTTGCCAAGGCAAAAGATTAAATTTCATTGTGTTGCATTTGCATTTGGTCTAACAATCTGCTGGAAACTCAGTCCTACAAAATCAGATAATATAAATCCTTGATTTGAGCTTATCTTGAGTTCGTGCAGTAAGTGTTGGGTGAATGTCAATGCCCAGTAGGTTTTAATGTGTCTTCTCCAGACACGCACCACCACCACCACCCCCCACCCCCCCACACACTTATTTTCTCTGAGAACATATTTTTTAAAAGTATAAACATTTGGGAAGAGGTCAGTGCTGTGTAGTCAAAGGTCATCATGTGTATGGTGGACCACTTGCATTCCTCCACAACATCTCTACTACAGACGCTTCTTGCAGCTGCTCTGAACTAAGCACAGCACCCAGGGACGTTTTGCTTTTCCTCTAGGAAAATGAGAGCCCTCTGCCTCTCGAGGTCTGTGGCTCTGTCTTTTCCCTTCTTCCAACCAGACTGCCATCTTCTCCTTCCTTTGTCCCGTTTACTCACTTTTCTCCACATCCCCATTCTCATGATCTCTCTCTGCATCTTTCTTTGCTTTTCCTTTGGTTCCCAAATTAGTTGGGTCCCAGTTCTTGATACCAAGAGTATTCCCTGAGATTTTGCAGCTAATTGGATGCAATTGTGAGGTTATTGTATCACAGACTTGGGAAGGCTGTCAGGCTTACCAGCTCTGCAGCGTATTGAAAAATGAGATTGTTCTTTTTCACTGATATTTGAAATATTTAGATGCACTGTGGGTCACACTAATGCTGATTTATCAGCTAATGCTTCTTTTCAAATCCAGGATGGATTCCTCTAAACATGATAATTGAGTTTCAAATGTGACATAGCTTTGTATTATAGCTAATATGGAAAACAGATAGTTGAGAGCTTCAGTGCTATTCCCGAAGTACTTTAACCTGTAAAATAGGTTATGGTGTCTCTCTGCTCTCTGGAAGACAGCTAAAAGTGTATGGGTTTTGTTGGTGTGTGATTGTTTTGTACTGGTTTATTTGTTTGGGTTTTTAAATCAGTATGAAGGACATATGTTTATGTTTTTCTTTCGTCATTTAACAAAGAGCACAGAAGAATGTCTAATGATACTTGGATAAAAAATGAAAAACTAACATGGTCTGCATGTAATAACAGGAGTTACTGTAGTAGTTACTTTTTCATAAAGCAGGTACCTTCCAAGTCTGCAAAGAATCCTTAGTCTGGACACCTGCTTACACCTTTCTGCTATGTTTCTGTGTTGGTAAATGTTGGTCCTGTCATAAAATAGGAAACTCAAATAAAAATACAAGGTAGTTTTTTATTCTAAGAGACATGTTTTTGTGTGCGTGTTGAAAGACTTCTGGTTTAGTATTTAACACCTCAACCAGCTGTCCAAAATAAGAATTCTTGCCAATAATATTGCTATTTGTGATACTGCGATTTTTTTTTTTTTTTTCTTCCCCCCTCATATGTCTGCTGGTACTGATTGCAGTCAAAATACCAGACTCTCTTCTTTTCACACAGAATCTACTTGAAGCATGGAAGTCCAGTTAAAATGATGGAGAGTTACATTGCAGTCCTTACAAAGGGGATCTGCCAAAGCGAAGAAAATGGATCTTTCCTCAGCAAGGATTTTGATGCTCGGAAGGCTTATCTTGCTGGTTCCATCAAAGGTTAATTAATACCAGAAGTCTCTATTCTGATTTCTTTTGTACAATATAAAGTACAATCCAGTTTTCATGCGTACTTCAAATAACAGCATTATCTGTGCTGTTATTATTCAGCTTCTTTGAAAAACAAATGATAATATCAGCATGTATATCTTCTACAAAATAATTTTCCCCTCTTTTCTAGATATAGTATCTCAGTTTGGAATGGAAACAGTTATCTTATATACGGCACTGATGTTAAAGAAGAGAATTGTAGTGTACCATCCTAGAATAGAAGCTGTCCAGGAGTTTACCAGGTACTTTGTCAATCCCTACCTGCCCACCTACCCCCAAAAGTCCAACAAATTTTGAACCTTCATTGAGAGAAATGTCCATGTTTTAGGGGAAAAAAAATAATCTTTCTTAAACCTGTTTATTGAAATCCTGCTAAATCCCTCTTAAGGCTTTAGCTGTATGTTCGTCAACTCAGAGAAATTTAACTCTGCTTGCACTGATAGTAATCTCTGTAGTTCATGTATATGCATGCCAAACGAGATCTAGTTCTTTCTTATGACAAGTATTTCATACTGTGAAACTTTAATTGGTGTAAGTAAAAATCTACTGCGTGTCAAGCACCAATCTAATTTCCCTAGGACTTTGCCTGCTTTAGTGTGGCATCGACAAGACTGGTCAATTCTTCATTCATACGTACATCTAAATGAGGAGGAAGTGGAAGCCTTAAAAGCCTGCACAGGTAGTGATAATTTATTAATCAAAAATATAAAGAAAACTTAATTTCAGTTTCTATTGCTACAGCGTCTTGCACCAGTGCTGTTTGGGGGAAAAATGGTTACTTTGCTATTAATGCTATTGTTCAAAGTTAAACAACATAATTTTCTTTAGAACAGGCAAATCAACTAAACAAGTATGTTAGAAGATAACTAGTTAATCTGGTGTTTCTGGGTGGATCAGTCTACCCCTAATCACAGATGCAAAGCAGCTTTGAGACTTTTTTGATGTTGTGATCAGAGGGATTGAAAGTCTTACATTGTACAGAAGCAGCTCACTTTAGATAAGCTACTTTTTTTTCCGGCTTCTACATATAGCTAGTAACTGAATTTTTAGGATTTTTTTTTTTTCCTGTTCCTAACTGAAGTTCCAAATTTTTATTCTGCCAGTGAAGTCTCTGGCTCCGAATCACAGGTAGACTTTACTTGTGAGCTATGTAGGAGTTTGATCAGTGTGACACATTGCTGTGTATGCGTAGTACTTAACGCATAATCCAGGAAGAGGCCCTTGGTTTATGCAAAGGTTAGCATGACACATAATGTGGCAATTAAGAGGCTTCTCTATACAGAATAATGAGCAAGAAGACTACTCACTTCAATATTTCTACTGCATTACCAACAGTGCTTGTTTCAGCTCACTAAACGTCTTCCACAGAGAAAAGCTGCTCTAAGTTTGCTCACCTGGCATGCTATAAATAAGAAAATCTGCTGGTTTTATTCCTCTGTTCCAATCTAATACTGATTTAGACAGTGACAAGGGGCTCCTGTGTGGAGATTCTTTTAAAGAGGAAGTTCAGTGGTTTTTCATTTGCAAATGAATAATTTTAGTAGCAAGGTAGAAAGAGAGTTTAAAATTTCAAATTGATAACCCTTTTGTATCGCATGTTTTGTTAGGGGCTCATCCATGATCAAGGAAATTTTAGAAGCTGATTTTTAAGCTCATTAGAAGTGAAGCATTCTGCTGGACACACTCATCAAATGACTGATAATGTCAAGAGGGCAGCCTCTTGGATCCAATGAGTATTGGGTCAAATACTCTTAGAACAGACTTTAGGACTGTGATTTTCCACAATATCTTAGTTTAGTTTTGGTATTCTTTATGAAGATCTTAATCTTGCCAAAATTCTGCTCTCCAGGTTACATTGCTGGATTTACAGATTCTGAAGTGAACAGTAGACCAGACCTCTACGATGTGTATGTGAATTTGGCAGATAGTGAGATCACTATTTCCCCTACAGTAAAAGGTTGGTTGCTTTTTATATTTTGGATGTAGGGGCTGTTTATTCCAGATCGCTGTAGGTCAAGCAATCTTGATCGTTCTTCTATCCTGGTTCTGAAAAGCCAATATGTAAGCTTCTGTGTTTTGGTTTTGTTGAGACCCTGGAAGACTGGTGAAACTTGGAATTTGGAAAGACATGCTTCGTCTTCCAACAAATGTACAATTGAGAAGTAAACATCTATGTTAGACAATTACATGGAAGAGACATTCAGCTGAGGGTTGCTGAATGCAGAGATATCACGTGAATCTTTAGAAAAACACTGCACTAAATACTTAGAGATTGGGAACTATCTGAAAGGAAAGTTTGTATGTTGCTTGTCATCTTGCTGTTCCTTGTCATCTGCTCAGGGCTGCTTTAGAGATAGACAGTTGGCCTGTGCCGGCACAGCTGTGGATACGTCAGGTTACTGCCTTTACCGATAGATTTCAAATGGCAGTCATGAAGAGGACTCCTTGTTTTGGCTTGTTATTCATATGCATTTCTAGATATCACAGAAACAGTCATTTTATATGAATGTGTGCTTTTTTTTTTTTCTTACTCAGAGGCAATGACAATGGGAAAACTTCACAAAGAAATTGGACAATTAATTGTTCAGTCTGCAGAAGATCTAGATAAATCAGACAGCCAAGTCATTAAGGTTAATATTTTATTTTTATTTTTAAATCTAGTTAAATTACTGCTATCATTAGATCTTGGTAGAAGGAGGGGAGTAGGAGGAAGATTGTCACTGGGAATAAGTTGATCTCTTGTACCCTCTGCCTTTTTACAAATGAACGTTTTTATTTTTCATACAGGTTTTTAAGGATGACATACTTGGTTTATATTATCTCTTGGGTAACCACATTGCTGAAGAAACTTCAGAAACTGTATTGATTATAAGACTTCCAGTAAAATTAGTTTCCCAGTTTTATTCTACAAAGCATGTATTTTGCTCAATACCCGTCGATAGTATTGTCAGTACCTTTGAAAAAGTCCTACTGAGATACGGCTTCTCAGCTCTAAAGCCTGATTTTTATGATGATGCTTTTTTCACTTCCTCCCTTATGTCATAGATTTTGAGACATTTCACAACTGAGCGACTTAGTCAAAAGAGCTCAGTTAGGCCAGCAAAAGGAGCCTGTGGAGTGGCTGTGCTCCCTTCATTCAAAGTCGCCCAAGAGCAGACTGAAGAGCTGTTGCAAATTTGCCTTAAAATAAATGGGGTCTTTATTTAAAATGAACAGTTTATTTATTATTATTTTCTTTTTGTTCTTCATTGATTTTTTTTTTAAATAAATGTATGTTAAAACATTATAATAGCTAATACTATATTCATGGTTGCTTGTTTTTCTGTTCTTCAAGGATATTTCTCTGAAGACAAAAGAAATCTTGGCTACTTTAGTCTCACTTACTGAAGTTTCTGATGGCAATGAAAAACCAACCCTTAACTCTGAGGCCCTGAAACAAAAGCGATTTCCACCAGCTACAGAAAACTTTCTTTTTCATTTAGCAGCTGCTGAACAAATGCTCAAAATCTGATTTTCATGCACTGCAGTGCATTGGTTATGGACCAATTCAAAAATACTGTCTTTGCCATACAGATAGGAATACCTGATATTTTATATGAAAGAATTAAAGGTATAAGAGTGAATGTCATATTTACCGTGATATAATGCAGAATATCGGAGCTTGACCTGGAGCATACGGAGGCATATTTGGGAACATTCCTGGTGTCATTATCTTCCCCAACTATAACTTTGTGTATATGGCTCCTGTATTTCATATCACAATGTGGGTGCATATACAAGAAGCATGTGCCTGTATGTGTAGGCTGTGCCAGTCATTATTACAGTGGCTGTTTGTCCTGCAGGTTCCAGATGTTGGACAGCTCTGTTCTTGTTCTGACTTGTCTTCCTGGGGTCTGGAACACGGGCTGCAGCACACGTGCTGTAAAACCAATGCAGTTTGGATGTGGTAGTCTCTGCACAGGGATACACTGAACACGCAGTTGGTCTGATGGCTCATTCTGGGCTTCCAGGTATGTCAGCCTGTCAGATACTGCTCTTGCTTTGGACTGCCTGATACCTGGAAATCCCAAATAAATGGACAAGTTCTCTTCTTTCTACTTGAAAGTGTCTAGGTGTAAAAAAGGTTGTCTGGGAAAATCTGATGTAGTAGCCTTACTATATAAAGGAAGAGGTATTTTAAAGCTCAAGTGGGAGTTGAGCACCTCTTTTGGACTCTTGCCTTAGAGGTTTTCCCCCTTTCACTCCGTCCCATGCCTCTGATGGAGGGAAAAGAGGACAGAATTAGTATATTTAAAATGGGGCTTCCTAGGGGGGTCACAGACAAGTGCTGCTTTACAGCTGGAGTCATTTAAGAAGTTGTTAGGGTTCTCTGCTGAGAAGATACGTGGCCATTCATTCCTGATCCATTTGACAGAAAACCAGATGACTTAAAGCCTAATGGACTACAAATGTTCAAATGGCCAGGTACCACAAGTAGAGCAGCAACCGCTTAAACTGCTTGAGCTGTAACACGGGTACTATCTGATGGTAACTCTGTGTAGACTAAATGTAGATGGAAACTTTTGAAGTAATAGTGAAAACCGGGAAATAGTTTAGAGAAAATCAAAATTTGCCTACTTTTGGTTTGGTTGCATAGCCATAACTCAAGAGGGGTTTTTTGTTTGTTTTTTTTTTTTTCATTGAGCAGCCTGAAACTAACTGCTTTGTAATCTTCTGAGAAGAA
>NW_009187043.1:0-18357 GCF_000690835.1 Fulmarus glacialis | reverse complement strand
AAATACTCTGAGCCAAACAATCTGTATTTCTTCAGAAATGTCCACAACAAATCAGTCAATTCTGCAGTAGCACTTTGTTATAAGAAAAAATAACCTTTTTCCTGGCCTTTGTACAGATAGGCTGTAGCATGTGGTTTTACATAGAGATTTTATACTTATGATTAAAACTTTAGTAATCAATATTTATATTGTTAAATAATTGGATGTTTGCTATTCTGAAACTGGTAGAGCTCATCAATAACTATGTGCAAGCAATATTGGTTTGAAAAAGGTTGTCCTTTTGCTATGTATTATACGTTAAGGAAATCTGTTTTAGAATGTGATTAAGGAATGTGGCATCTATGTATAAAATGGCTAGTTATTACAGTCAGTAAATGAAAATGCTTCAGAATAATCCCCTATTTTCAGGGGTGTAAAATTCTACTTTAAACACTTACTCTGCAGTTTAAATTCTGAGCATGGAAACATGCTTTTTTTTTTTTAAATTTCTGACAAAAATACTGCAATTGCCTTCGTTTACCTGTAAGTGCTTTGCAGCTTTTTCCCCCATTTGCCCATTAATGTGTTTTCTTAACGGTTTTTCAATATTGCTGCTTCTGTTTTTTACAACAGTCAGAATAGCAGAACTGCAAAATTATGCTGAAAATTCCATTCAGGACCTACTTTAAAGTCCACTGAAACAAGTCTTTCACCAAGAAAAACCTGAACATGCTTTCAGTCGGCTGTCTTAACACCACATTTTAACTGTGAAGAAATTCACATAGTTTCTTATTAACAAAAAGCCTTAAGGTATATCATTAAGGTAGTATGGGTGTTGGAGACAACCAAAAAAGCAGAAAAGCTCAGTTACAAACTAAATATTGAATAGTTACTTTGCTTTCTGTTTTGGAAATGTTTAAGTTGGAAATCTTGGTGTTGTGTTAGATCTTGTATTCTGATGTTTGTGCGAAACAAATGAAATATAATTTTGCACTTAAGGAACTGGACTCATAGCATGCTTATGTCTATTAAAAAAATCCTGAACAGTCTACTCTTTAATTTATGTAAATGTATTCTTGAATAGTTGTGACCACTGAGTCACAGGCCTTGGCTCTTAGTTTCGCAATATGGGATTAAGCTACAGCTTGATGTTTAGGTCAGAATTGTACTACTACACATTCAAACAGTTTTGTCATCTGTGCTGATTTTTTGTCACTGCTGAGAAAGATGTATTGGTCTCCCTCAGCTTCAGTACTTTCAAAAGGTTGTCCTAATGTTCTTGCATTTTCTTAATGATTTTTGACACTGTTTCCTCTCAAAAAGGTTTAGAATAAAATAGAAAAATCTGGAAGGTCAGGACAGGGAAAGATTTCTGCTTATTTCTCACTTCCCTTTCCCCAGGATGCGCACAAGCAGACTGTGTGTGCAGTTGCTGGTTTTGCAAAGTCAGATGACATCCTTTCTTCTTCCTCCTAGAAGCAAAGACCGTGTAAAATGAAATTTTCATTCCTACCTTCTCATCTTACTGCCTTTCTGTTCTTGGATAAATACGAGATGGTGAACGATGGTTCCTGTTGACCTGCTAAGAGACGTGCCTCCAGAAGGCCTGCAGCACGTAGAGTAATTGAAAGCCTTGAATTCAAATGAAAGTTGTAGCACTGCTCCTTCCTCAGTTGAGGCAAAAGGTACTCCCCGAGCACTCCGCCTTGCTCATTGCCCACATGAACCAGCTAGTGTGGTGGCTGTAGCATAACATCTGCACTACGTTTGCAGATATTGGAAGGTAGATAGTGAACAAAGCAAAGGCTTGCAAAGGGGAGCAGGATAAACAGTTAATCCCTTCAGTTGTAGTTTTTCTGAGTAAATTGGGCTAGTCCCTTAAGGCTAACTGTTGTTTTTAATGCTTTTGTCCCTGGGTTTTTAGACCCTGGTATGAGCTGGTCTGCCTTGTCTCCCTTGCAGGCAAGTGTGGGGGGGAATGTTCCAACTGAGAGCAGTACAATGCTGCATAACCTGGAAAAAATTGATGCAGGACATCTGACAGCATCCGTCTTAAACCTACGGGCTGCTTCTGATTTCAACCTCTGACTGCTTCAGTTCCCCAGCTACCGAAAGGGCTAATGATAGTTTGTTAATAAGGTGTTGTGAATGTTGTTTGAAGCAGCTGAATTTCTAGATTAAAAACAAGCCATAAGGCTCAGTGTAGGAAGTTCACAGCTGCCTCGTACTGCCTGGCACCCTTCCCCAGGCAGCTGTCTGGCCGGAGTCTGAGTCAGAGGGATCTTTGGTCAGGTGAGGTCATTCCTTGTGGCTGCCGAATGATGGGAGACTCGGGAGGAGACTCCAAAGTCTGGGCAGCAGCTCCTTCCCGAGTGACACCGTGCAGCAATGGCCTGGTGTTCGCTGTGTGATAGGGACGGAGTCGCAGTGCAGGACTCCCTCCCTGCCTGCGTCCTTCCTTCCTCCACCCCTATGGCCTGTGGGGGAAAACAGCGTGGCTGTGTTACAGGCTTGGGGGTAGCACAGGGACACAAGCTCCGGCTGGGGAAATGCTTTGATCTCAGTATTTCCTAACATGGGAGTGGCTGATTTTATTTTTTTTTTTTAAGCTACATTAAAGGGACATGGAAGCCTCATTGTGTATTCCTAAATTTCAAGATGACAAACTGAGTAGGTGGGGAACTGCTAGCGTATTGTGCTGTACTGAGACTTACGTTTTCCTTGAAGCTGAAAGCTTCCATCTGTTGTAGTTTACCACACCTTAAACTGGTTCCGCCACTAATGCATTGTCACTTAACACACTGGCCGGTGCTAAAGGCAGGAGACAGACCTGCCTTGGGCTGGTATGTTGTTAATCTATTGTAAGTTACAAAGGGGAAGGTTGTCCTGTAGGTGCTGACTCTCCTCCCAAGTCCTTCAAACATGATGCTTTTCTGCTTGTCCCAGTCTTGTTCCCCTCACTTACACCTCTGGACACCAGGCGTCTGGTCCTGGCAGTTCTAGTTCTAGTCTCATAACAACTTTATTTCAAGACCAAGAATTCCAGGGCCTTTTTAGCAATGTATTTTCTCTGCCCTGATTCAGGAAGCAGCTGAATCACCTGGGCTGACAATTTAAATGGCAGGTGCCTGCCCTCCTCTTCTGGAAGATTCTGTTTAGGGCAATAGAAACATTTCTGAGAATGGGGGAAAGGAAAGAGGTATTTAATAACCCTGAGGGAGCTGTGTTTAATATGGCAAATTTCAAGTTGAGTATTCAGTAAGAAGCTGGTAGGGTTTGATAATGGGCAGCTGTAATAACAGACACTATTACCAGACCTATTCCATAAGCCTTACTCACAGAGTTGTAATGACATCAATTTGCTTAAAACATCCAAGTGTGGTGCCAGAGAATTTATAGCTTGTTTAGTTACCATGACGATTCAAAGTTCATGAATGTGTTATCTTCCATTTGTTGGCTTTGCTCTTCTGCTGTTTTTTTCTCTTCGCTTCCACAGTGGCTCATGTAACTAGTGTTTACTTTAACCATTTTTAAATTACGTTTAAAAAAGGAGTGAGGAGAGGTGTGGGTGTTCATTGTAGTGCCAATTAATGTTTACTGAGAGTGGAATTAGACCCCATCTGAGTTTGCCTTTGGTATGTTATTGAAATAGGATTAATAGAGAAACAGGGTTTTAGAGAATTTAACTGTAGGATGTTAGCTGTGCCACTGTTAAAGATTTGGAAGGAGACAAACACTTCATTGAGAGAGGCAGGCTGAGACCTTAAGCCTGTTCCACCTGACCCTGTGGTATCTAAGGAAAAAGAGCAGGGCAAGCCTCCTTATCCCTAGTGTCCTCGCAGCTCAGGAGAGCTGAGGCTGATGTGATCGTTTCTTCTTGTGTCTCCTTCTGGCTGCTTCTGGAGATGACATTTGGCTAGGCAGACCTTTGGTCTGACAGAGTACAATTGCTTTTATATTCTTGACCCTGATGGGATTTTACTGTGTACTTAAGAACATGACCGACAAAGGCAAGGCTAAGTGATCCCTGTTGAGTTCAGTAGGTGTGAATGATCCTTTACTCCTCCAGTGGAGTAGTGCAAACTCTTTGCCACTCTTAGGTTTGGCAACTTGCAGACAGTATCCATACTGTCTTCCTGGAACAACTTTACAGCATGCTCCCCTCAATTTACAGGTCCTTAGGATGGGCTGCTTTTCCCTGTCCTCTTTCCTTGTCTGACCCTTCCCTGCAGTAAGTTGTTAGAGGAAGGCTCAAAAAAGGCAGAACTCAAACAAGAAACTAAACTCAACCCCTTACTTCCTGCTTTTGTTCAGTGCCAAAAGCACAGCAGGAACTGTGTCCCTGCAAGAGACCAGGCCTGCTATTTTTCCTTACTTTGCTCTTTGCTGCTGTCTTCCTGTAGAGATGGAGTGGATTGGGAAATCTTTGGTTCCCCCACACCATGAAAAGAAATCTAATCCTCCAGCAATAGGAGAGCAGTCGCCTGTGTATTGCGCTCTAAGGAAGTTAAAGTATGGCAGACTTTGGAGGCTGTATTTGTAAAATTATTTCTGTGAAAGTGATTATTGCATTATTTAGTGCATATTTATCCTTGTCACACACAGCCTTAGCAGCACCTCACATAACATCTTCAGTGATCTTACAGCCATCTCTCCTATGACCCCTGCCTATAGTTATCACAACCACAGGGTCTCCTACCACACTTGTGGAGCTTCTTTCTATCTTGTTCCCCCAGCAGAAGGTCTGATCTTGATTTTGTGGCAGGTCAGCAAACCGTATGAAAGCAGCTGTACTGGGCCAGACCAAAGATCTATTCAGCCAAATGTCAAATCCCAATGGCCACCAAAAGCAGACACAAGAAGAGAGCGAGAGCAGGCAAACAAGGTATTTTCCCCTTCCACTCTCCAGTAGTATTGAGCTTATGAACTTCTTTTGCTGGTGTAGTTTCCATGAATTAGTATCCTTCAATGGATTCCCTTTGATGGAAATGCCCATTATCCTCTTAAATTCATGTGAGCTTTTAGTATCCGTAATGCCCTTTGGTAAGAACTTCAAATTTCAACTACATGTTGAGCTATCTGTCACTACCCCTAAATTCCACTCCTAGTGTTAATAGTCAGCTCACAGCCCAGATGTGAGGCTGGATTATCCTCTCTGCCAAACTCGTTACTTTCCACTTATCCATTTGTTATTTCACCTGTTTTTACATCCAGTGTTGTAAGCTCCTTCTGCAACTCTTCACAGGCAGCCCTGGTCCCCTGAATAATTTCGTATGATCAGCACAATTTATCACCGCACTGATCAACAGGCTAACCCTTAGGCCACATCTTGAAAGACAGCTCTTTTGTTTGGGTAAACGCTGTCAACCTGCAAAAGCAGGGAATCCTCATTGTCCACCACAAGGTCAGAAAGCCACAGGATTTCCCAGTGCCTTCGGCGTAAAAAAACAAGTTCTAAAGCTCAAGATGCATCAGGCCTCACAACTCCTTCAAGGATGTCGAGAAAGCCAGGAGTCACTTTTAGTCAAGTTTGACACCCGTTTCCTGAGCGCTTCTTAAACAACTAAATTTAACCAATTTTGCCATCAGGGTTGCTTAGTCTACTATCACTGTAATGGCTACCTCACTCATGTCTCATCCTTGAAATGAGTGTTACTAAATACAATGAAAAGTAAAAAGTAAGTATTTTGAGAAGAACCAGCTTGACTTTACCCAAAGGACTGCTGCTGTTAATGCCTTTACCAGCTGTGTTCCTGGAAAGCAGTATGTCAAAAGCTGCAGCAACAGAACAAACTTTTGTATTCAATAGTCTTTTAATTAAGAAACCAATCACACGAGGAAGCATACAGAACACAGTTTGTGACAAACGGTGTGTTACAGTGCTTTCTGGTACAAATATCATTTACAGCATTAAGATATGTGTACGTACCTGCCTGTGGGCTGGGGCTTGCAAAATCATTTTGCAGAGTCTGCCTATTTACAGACCACACCATTCTATACCAAATCTGGTACGTTCGCCACCATAAATTCATGATTCCATCAGTCACATGTGCCAACTGAATTTGTCGATGCATTCAGAATTGACTTCAATCAGAGCACACATTTATATACGAAACCCAATCTCTAAATTCCCCTATTGTAGAATAATTCCGTTTCTTCTGTAGATGACACAATTTCCGGTTCAAGGTCTGCTCGCTTTATCTGCAACATACAGAAAAAGGGACTCAATACCACCATATCCTGGTAAGTGTATGTTAAGTCCTCATTACTGCATTGAACTTTGCACAAATTGAAATACTGTATTCAGAAGCAAGACTGTATAGGATTTGGGGTTCTTTGTTTATTTGGGGGTTTGAGGGATTTTTTTGTTTTGGGGCTTTTTTTTGCTTCTCTGACATTTTCTACATGCACACATATAAGGGAAGAAATATGTTTTATTTAAAATTAAAGGTACTCCCGAGATCTAAACAGAGCATTAGTGACATCTCCATTCACTGTAGAATCATAGAATCATTTAGGTTGGAAAATACCTTTAAGATCATCGAGTCCAACCGTAAATATATCTGGGTGACTCACCCAGGACAACTTCTGCTGTGGGCTGAGCAATTGGGAAGCTCAAAGGGAACCAACCAGCCATACTCTCAGTACATAGTTTCTCCCAAGTCCCCTTATTTATGTTCAGTTTACCCTTGTTGCCATAAGAGATTAAGAAATCTAAAAAAAGAGATTACAATGCTAAAAAGTTTAGGCAAATAAAAGAAACTACTGAAAATTGCAAGAGCCCAGTCTGTGATTTTCTGAGAATATTCACACAGTGCTGATAAGGGAGAGGAAATAAATGCAGAAAGGAACCCCAGACTCCTCTCTCACTTGGCTCTCTCCAAAGCGCAAGGGCTACGTCCTCCATTTAAAACCTGCCAGGAAGGCGTACTTTCCCAGGGAACGGATTACACTTCACAGTTCAGTAAGGCAGGGTGAAGAGATGTCGCATGTGAGTTGGTTTACCCCTCTGATGAGCTCATGCTGACTTTGCATGAAGGAAAAAACTCTCATCTACATCCTTCCTTTCTCCAGCAGGACTGAAACCAGTGCTGGAAGAGCCTTGGTTTTAATCTTTAAGACCTGACCGTGCTTCTTCAGACTGTTGTGAAAATCTGATAAATCTACATTGAAAAGTGTAAATATAAATAACACACAATTCAACTTAGACCTAGCAAGTCCTGTAAGCCTCTGCCTAGTACATGGGCCTTCACAAGCAGCCTCTCCGCTGCCCCATTTTAGATGCACAACCACATTAATCCTATTGATTTTTCCTATGTGGCTTTAAGACTGCTGGCCATAGTTGTAGAATGACTATTTAATATAACAATAATCCTAAATCAATTCCTATGAAAGGACTTACCTCCCCACACTGCGGGAACATACTCAGTGAAACTGGTAGCATCCCTGCTAGTACTGACGTAATCACAAGCATTCTCACTGAAGCCAAAGCACGTGGAGTTTTTGCAAATTTTGCTCTGTCCAAGACATTGAAAAAGTAAGTGTGTCAGTTTGGGCTCAAAAAATAATCTGACAGTGAGACAAAGAGCATTAGCTACTATTTTAGTGGTTGAAATTGCACTGAAATTAGTAATAACCTAGGCTTACGAATCCTAAAGACGTTTCCTTACTTTATTTCCTATGTTCTTACTCCTAACTTCCTGTTCTTTCCCTTTGTTTTGTATTTATCTGCAGCATTTTCCAAGCCCAGATTGTCAATACAAGATTAAGAAAATAAGCAGCAAGATCAAAGTGACAAAAGAAGAGAAGATGCATTAGCACTTTAAAGTGCCTCAGTTCTTTGACTAAGGTTTTTCTCGCATTATCCTCTTTCCTTTCAGATCTAGTTCCTCTTGGCAGTCCTACTTTGCCTTGTGCAAAAATTTATTACTCGATATATATTTAAAATTTTATCTTACATCTGCATTTATGTCTTCTGGTAACAGAAGTCCCTTAAGCTAAAAAAGGGGATAGGGAATTGATTTAGGCAATACCAAATTACATGACATAGATGATCCCTACCAAAAGCTGAGGGCAGGCTAAGAATTCTCTCATAAAGCATACAATGAATTCTTCTTACGATACAGGGTTTTTAAGTGTTGCAAAAGCAAGAACATGTTTTACAATATATGGAAAACTATTTGGAAGTTGGGATCCAGTTTTAGTGGCAAATTCAAGTGCCATATTACCTCTTCAGAAATAACAATCTAAGCTAAATGCTGTGAACAACCTTGACACCAGACATTGGGACTCAAATCAAGTTAGGGAACGTAGGTGCTGGAAAACAGCCTGTCAGGAGAGCACAAACATGCCTCCTGCATGGGAGCAGAGAGGAAACCCTCATAGTTTTACGCAACCTCCAACAGCCTGTCAGGAGAGCACAAACATGCCTCCTGCATGGGAGCAGAGAGGAAACCCTCATAGTTTTACACAATCTCTTGCAAACCCTCAAAGCATGGATGCGGACATAACCAGATTCACTTACTTTTCTAAATGAATCACAATAGCTGAACAAAATCTTCCCAGATAATCACTTCTACCAAGGCAAGTAGTACTGCAAGTGGTAACAGGCAGACTAAAAACCAGAATACACACTGACCAGGCATCCCCAGCCCTTTTGCAGTAACTCCTACCTTTCCACAAAGTACATAAGCACATCTGGCAGGAAGAATGTTGTCCCAAACAAGGCTGCTCTGGACAATGCTGTTTCTTTAACGGCCTCCAGGGAGAGAGAAAAATAAATATTGTTGAAGCAGTGCTCTGTGCAGCTTCAAATACTGCATGCTTCTGTGAGCACTTTTTTGTATAATACTCTGGAGTTTCAAGCAGCAGATTAATGAGGGATAAAAACATTTGTTAGAGGAATTCTTTCTTAAGTGGAAACTAAACTCCTACAAGTGGCAAATATTCCACTTGTGACTAAGAAATACCTTAAAAGGGAGGTGAAACTACTGATGCCATATCAAGTTTTCCTACCATGATAATAACTTTGCTGAGGCTTGCTTTTTTTAAGTTGTGCTTTAAGTATACCTTCTGGGCATCCTAACTATCCTGTGTCAAATATGAAGTTCTCTCTCCAGCCGTCCACAAATCTTTATGCTCATCTAGCTGTTTCCTCCCCTCTGGACAGCAGCATAGAAAAGGAGGGTCACTGATAGCACATAAAATATGACTCCTTGCTCTCGTTCTTGTGCCAGGCTCTACAGCGGATGTTGATGAGCAAGGCAAGGAGCAAATACAGAGTCAGCAACTGGAGCCCAAGATAAAATGCACTAGCACACTGTAGATCAGGGCATTACCCTTTGGGAGGCACGGCCTTTAAATGATATTCCCCCTATAGAAGGTGCATGTGATATGTGCAATACAGGGCTTTTCTCTGAGGTGTCCCATCAGAAGAAGGTCCAAGAGTCTCCTTCTAAGGTGACCAAGGAAAGCAGAAATGCCTGTGCTAGTGTCTCTGTGGCTCAACTCTGGCACTCTGTATATCAGGCTGGGGAGGCTGCCAACCCTTGAAGACACAAGACACGGGCCAACCTGGTTCCAGAGACCTAGTCCAAGCCTACCCAAAGATTCAGCACCTGATCTGGGATTCCTCATTTCAATATATCCAACTCTATCTACTCTCAGCACCACATTCAGCTCTTAGCAGGGAATGAAAGGCAAGTCAAGAGAGGCCTCCACCCCCTCGCCTACCTTCTCAGCAGCCTTCTGTGACAGTCCTACAACCTTGCCATTCCTGTCCATCACTTCAATTCCATTCTCAAATTCTGGGCTTCTCACCACTGCCACAGTAAATGCGCTCATCAAGCCTGCAGAGTTAAAAAGGATTTTGTTTTAAAAGATCCAAAAGGACTATCTTAATAGTAACATTTATAATTATGTGCATTTCAACAGTTCACAGCTGAATAACCTGGCAGCTTAAGAAGAGACTGCCCGATAAAAAACTACTTGGGATCTTAATATTTGTTTCAGAAGTTTGAGTGAGATTTTAAGGCCCAATCCTAAAAGGTGCTATTTATCATTATGGACTCAGGGCTTTCAATCACTGCCATCCAGCTCAAATCAACAGTACTTTGTTCTTAAGAGAAAGGGGAGGGGTTTGTGTTGTGGATAGGTTTGTACTGGTCAGCGCAAAATCCAGCACAGAAAAGAAGACCCTGATGGGAACTGACGTGAAGTAAAGGCTGCATCCCTGATTTGAAAGGGAGGGTGCCAGGGGAACACTGGCTCTAATATGTTTCATTATGGCACTTGTCTGCCCAGCTGTGTGTCTGTCGCAAATGGCAGTGCTTCAGCTGGATCCTAGATGAGAATGTTTCAGTCTCCTCCAGACCCAGCTTTACAAGGCACCTGAAAACATCCATCCCACAGTCAGTCACTGAAAACACAAACCACTGGCCCTTATAAAGGCCATATCAAATGGGAGTTAGTCACCTAGCTGGTTTTCTCCTTTCTCTTTTCTAAACCAAGGTCTAGGCATAACAGGGCATAGTCTGGCAAACTGACCTTGTTTGAAATAGTAGATTTCTCTTTTTATTAGTTTTTGACAGGGCTGTTCAATAAAGACATCAGTGTAACAGATGGCACTTTTCAAATGCTGGACTAATACTAATCAATTACCCTCAGGTTTCTCTCTATATTTAAGAAAAGGGAAGCACATTTTAACACCTGCTCCAAAGGAAACAAGTCAGAAAGCTCTTATACAGATCCTCGAAAAGATTTGGGTAGCCATCTCACATAACTTGGAACAGAGGATATGACATTTGTTTTAATTTTACCAGTTTCCCCCTAGGAAAGGCCAAAAAGTTTCTTTAATGGCATTAGAAAATCAGTTAATGATATCAAATAGTTAAACTTGTCCTGGTGCCACTTCACCATGTCAGTAGAGCTGTTCCAGTAATGAACTGGGTCCCACTACCTTGCAAGTTTAATAATACTCTGTTGTAACAACTCCCACTTTCTATACTGTCAGCAGTTAGGTAACCAGCTAGGTAGCCAGCAGCATCCCGAACCTGAGTAAGGAACTATGCCAGTGCACTCCTAGAGCTGTGTCACACTCTGGTATCATGTATGTGCCACACCAGGTCATACCAGTTTGAGTGCTACTGCCCTCCTGATCCCTTCTGGAAGTCCTGATGGTTTCAGGTATAATGTCCAAGCCAAAGAAAAATGCCAACTGCATCCCTGGATATCTTTGGAGAAACAGTTGCATGTCGTGCATACAAAGGTCAGAAGAGTGCTCTGCAGTTCTAAAACTAAAAACCAGCAAGCATCAAATAGAGCTACACTGATCAGTGAGTGTTAACTCACACAGAAAGGACAGTACCCAGCAAAGGCAGTCAGAAGGGGCAGCTAGGAAACAGTCAGACCACATCTGTGCAAGGGCAAGAAAATTCTGCAGTCAGATGGGGGCAGCAAATGGCCCTCAGACCAGCTGCGCGATGTACAGTTTGTTTATACTCACCAAGAAGAGGAGCGGGTAGAAGTTTTTTGACAACTAGTTGCGTTAACGAACTTTTCAATGTGTATCGATTCATGAAGACAAGAGGAAGAGCCTAAGGCATTGGGAGGAAACAGGCACCTTCTATTAAAAAAATGTGCAGTACTTCAGTATGTACAACTGCTTAGGAAAATAGATCTGTGACTTAATACATAGTTATCACCTATATGTTCTCTAGTTACTGAAGGTATTTGTAATCACTCTTTTAGATAAGAATACAAAATATTATGATAATAAAAGCATTAAACATTATTATGTATAGGACAATAGCAGTATGAATACAAAGACATAAAAAGGAAAACAATTACCTCTGACTAATATTTTTTGGACATCTGTCCAACTGCCTTGTGACACATACTGCTCTCTCCCTGCAACAGGACAGCTGGTGCACTTGTGCATTTGTTCCTGATTCTCTGCAGTTTCTATATTCCCATAATACACTTGCAGGAAGTTTCATTTAGGAATAAATGGCCAGGACACCAGCTAGCACTCAGATCTCCCTTGGAGGACAAAGGGGAAGAACTCCCACATTCACCCACAGGCATAGCTGCCTCCTCAGACCTCTGTAAAGTCCTGAGCACTGCTGGCCCAACTGTTTGCCTAGTGGACAGAGGTGAAAGTCCATCTAACAAAAGCAGGAACGGCCATAATTTTCTGCCAGAAGACTTATAAAAATCCCTTTTTAGTGTGGAGAGTGAGGAAATGCATTATAGGGCCATCTACACTTGCAATGAGCGTCAAGAGGACACCGGAGCTCATTCTGATGTAGCAAACTCTGGAAACCACAAATTCCTATTCCATCACAGCACAGAGCTAGCTAGGTAGCCCTCAGTGACCTAGCCCTCCTAGAAGGCTAATTAACCTGCATTCAGTGCAGTGCTTTCATGGTTGGGCTGCTTCTGGGATCTGAGCTAACTCTATCCAGTACAGATGCCTGCAGATTTCACCAATTTTTTAGAGCTAGACAGATCTCTTCCACAGCACCACATCAAAAAATTAACTATAGCAACCCAGTGAGTTACTCTGTTTGTAAACCCTGGCCATTTCCTCTCACCACCCATTTTCTAAGCTTGCAGAATAGTAAGAAAAGGACAGAAGAGGAAGCATCAGAGGAAGCCAAGCAAGGTATTGGCTGACAGATGATCAGGAAAATTCTTATTCTCAACAATTCTGGAGCAAGACATCAGAGTAGAGCATTAAAGCACAAGCCTGAAGGATATCTGGCAGTGTGATTATCTCAGCACCTACTCCTTCTCAGGAGAGCTTATTAGGAAAGCAATCACTGAGCAAATACATACACCAATACATGCTGCATAGGAAATGGCTCCCAAGCCATAGAAGATCTGCTTTTGTTGAAGCGAGTACTCCTAAGAAAGACAGAAGAAACATACTCCATAAATGCATTTGCAAAACACTTGTAAATCATGTTCAAAATGGTCTTGTACAATTAAGATGATTTCAAAAATAAAAATCAACACATACTTCAGCCTTTGCGGTACCATTTCCATTTAATAGGGTGAATCCTGTGGTATACGTGTGAAACACGAACTGCAGAAAGGAGAGATTATAAGTAAAAATTAATTTGGGATTGAGACTAAAAGACTTGTAAATGTAGAAAGGAAGAGGTAATTACCTGACAAAAAAAAGTTTCCTTTGCCCGGAGCTGAAGAGATGAAGCAATAACCTAAGAGGAAAACCCCACAAGAAAATCAGGTTTGATGAGTCTAGAAGTTTTTGGTGAGCAGTGGTGGGCTAGAGCATGAAGAGAACTGCTGTGTTACTCTTTGCAGCAGGGTCAAAGGCTCCAGTCAGCACCCAAAGCGATTTGCTTCGATTCTAGGCTAACACACTTCCTTGCCACAGATGTGACATACTCACTTTTACTATCCAATATAAAACACAGAGACACAGTGATTAAAACACTGTGTGCAAGAATATTTGGGCAAGATGCTTTCTTACCCGAAATAAAAAATGCATTTGTACCTGTGAAGCTGAAATAGATGCAAATAAAATAACTAAGAAAATAAAAATGTAATTGAAGTAGTGAATGAGAAAGGGTCAGATTGTTTTGGCTAGTGGGGATATAAATACTAGGTCTACCTGATCTAAGATCCTAGGATTTACTTCCCAACTCGGAGAGTGAATAAGAACTTCAGTTTTAATAAACCACAGCCTTTCTTGAGGTCTGGCCTACCAGGTGTGGAGCACTCCCAAAGTACAGAGTCAATCAAGATAAGGCAAATATTGAATAAGAGGAGGGCATGGACCAAAGCCTCAGAGGAGGATCAGTAATTCATTTAATATTAGTGGATCAACTACCTTTATTATTAATGCTAGCGCTGAATCTAACCACATCTATGAAAGAGCACTAAGCGGTAAATATCAAAAAGAAATCTCTGTTAATTCTATTACTGTTCTTAATGAATTTAATGAAAGTCTGGATGGCTATTATACTTTCTAGTAGTGCCATGTAAGTTCATGCTGTAATCTCTATATGCAATGACGTATCTCGGGATGTATACTCATATACATATATGAGTATACAAAGGCAAACGTATCTAAATAGATATGCATATAACTGCAGCTACAAATTTTATGAAACAAAATGGTGCAATTTTTGAGCACTGTAACAAGAATTTATTTTTATATCTTTTGTAATTTATTGACAACACCATTTCTTACTTGCAAATGCACAATCTACATAAGAAAAAATTCATATTCTGGGTCTGAAACACAGAACACAAGGTCTGACTCCTTCCTACCACAGTTCCAGTTTCTTGAGGATAAACAGAACAAAACCAGGCCTTGCTCTCAACGTCTAGAGAATTTCACCTTGCATCAGAAAGCTGACCTTCACGCATGAACAATCTCTTTGAATACTGCTGAAGGAAGGTAGCTAACAGGTTTGGACTTCCAATGAGATTCCCTAAGGGCTTGATTTCTAGATTACTCAGCAGTTCCCATAAAATAGATGTCTTTTAAAAAGCTTGTGCTGAAAATACAACTAAGAAGCCTAAAACCTTCTATTCACTCCCTCCAACCCCTGGCTTTGGAAAAATGTAAACCCTGTGGTACACTAGCATCTTTCATGATTACTCACCAATGGAAGAGATATGGGCAGGAAAGCTAAAAAGAAAGAAAGCTTCATTTCAGTAAAAATAACTGCCGAGTCTAGATTTTGAGCAAAAAATTCCCCTTACTTCCCCCCTCTAGTTTCAGGTCTAAGTAAAGCACTGCCCGCAACAAACCCACCATCGCCACGGACTTCAATTCTAACCTTTGTCTTTCATTCCTCATTCAAGAAGCCAGAATACCTGGTGACAGCTTATAGCCAAAAGAAGCCCTTTTAAACTCCACTCAAGATGGCTACTCAGAAACTAGTTTTGAACAGAAATTGCTTCTCCTCACTCTATTCAAAAAGAGATAGGTGGCAACAAAGGCTGTCACAGCTGTGAGTGGTTATACGAGATAATGAGTAAATAGCTTAAGTATGGTTATATCTGATCAACAACCTGTGCTGTCTTGGCTCCCTAAACATCACCCCAAGCAGACTTTATCTGCCACCACAGCAAGTAAATTCATACAGTAGCCACATTCATCAAGTGAAAACTTAGCTTATAGTAGACTGTTTTACACGTGGAAGGATTTGGGAACTCATTCTGTAGTGACAAAAAACAGAGACTGGTCAGACTATTTCCACCTAGCCGAGCAGATGAACTGTGGGAAAAATTCCTCAGGAGGACTGTAGGAATAAATAAATCTTCAACAGACATGACAATGCAACTAACACGGAGAAGAGTATCACTGTAGCATCACGGTGTCTATTGACTATGAGCTATTTCCCTTCGGTGTTCAGTCACATACACAAAACTTCTCTTGCGGGAACTTACCCGGAGGTCTAAACAAAACAGGAATTATCTTGTCTGTATCAGGATGTACACTGGACTTAAAAGAAAAAAAAAAAAGAAGAAAAAAATGCAAATTAGATCACCTTTGCCATACTTCAATAAGAAAGAAAAAAAGAGATTTCTATATGTTTTGTAAACTTACCAGGCTTAGCAGGAAGGCTTGTTTTGTCTAAACAATTTGAAAATTAGGTTAGTAATCGAGTTTCAGAAAAGACTGGATAAAATCTTATCTTTTTTTTCCAGTAACTTACTTTTATATGGAATGCCACATATGTATACACCCCTTTAATTAATTTTACCTTAACATTTCTCTCCATATACTCCTTGTTGAATATAGCTTACTCACATCCCATGTGCTGTGTAACAGCACCAAAGTACACATTATGGCAGAACAGAAAGTTAATTTTAAAAAGTTAAGTTAGGAGGTATTTTAAAACAGAAAACAAAAATTCTTAAATATGGCTAAAACACATATGTTAAGACTTCAGCTTTTCTGGAATCAGAGAAGTTTTTATTTCTCCTTTCAGACTTTGACACAGAAGGTACTAAGTGCCACATGGGAAGAGCCAAGCCCACAGTGAATCAAAAGAAAGACTCTCCTAACGAAGCAAGGGCTCAGCATTACTTTCCAGCAATTCCATGAGTAAGTTTTCCACCCAAGTACTGCTACTGCTCATTTTATGAGGTGTGAAACCAAACGAACCTGCCCTCTATGCAACATCATGATTCAAAATGAGCTCAGTAAGCATTTTGCATATTTATCACCTACCTATATCATCCCAGATGAGGATAGACAGGCTTAAAGCAATGATTCCTAGAGTGATCCGAGAACGTCTTTTAAACTCAGCTATATGATACACAAACCTAGCATTCTTCAGGATAATAATACTGCAATTTGGCACCAGTAGTCATCCAAAGAAATTCCTAATAGATTCATAGATTAGAAAAATCTCTGTAGTAATGAGTTTTTCTTGTCTTATCCCTTGTATCTGAATCTTAGTATTCTCTCTGCTACATCTTATACTAATAGCAACTCTTTCAGCCATGAAAAAAGACACCTCTATTTTCTATAAACTGTGCTCCAAAATACCTGTTCATTCTGTAGGGGCTCACTTAGTGTCTTTCCACTGTTTTGCAATAATAACCTGGTTCTTCTTATTTCATCCTGTATTTGAGAAAAAAACAAACCAATGAGAAAAAAATAACTCAGATTTCAATATTCTACGGTGCAATGTATCAGTTATAAGACACATTAAATACAAACCTAGAATGTCAAGCTAATGCACCTGTCCTTCAGCAAAGCAGTTAAAGCAAGAACACACCTCACCACACAACTAATTCACAGTCATAAAAACTTTTAGATTATTCAGGCCCCCTTGGTCCCTTTAAGTATCAATCCTTCAACCCATTACATAAATGCACCTGAACTTTAAGCACATGAAAAACCTCACTGAAATCAAGACCGTTGTTCTTGTATTTAAAGTTATCCATGTGTGCTGGCAAATTCAAAGATTTGCCACCAAAGCAACAATCTGATATCCCCACAGGCACCTAGATGACTATTTAAAATGAAATTCCAAACCAGACTTTTAAAATTACCAGAAATGAGTCACAACATCACTGGATGTTCCTGCACGTTCACAAATGTGTGATCAAGTTTTGCATCTTACACTCTTCCTTTAAACTTGGCTTAAGCTTTTAATTATGGAAAGCAGGTGCACTTAAACAAAGAGAATAAAACTGTAACCTCATGTAGTTATCCATAGTCTACACAAAAGCTTCCCCTCTTAGGAGAATTTATGAGATGATTTGACTTTTCTTCAACAGGCACATCTCTATTTGCAACAGTGTATTTTAATTCAAGGAGGTATGAACTAATCCCAGACCTCAAAATCCCTGAATAAAATTTTCTTGTTGGCGTTTACAGATATATAATGTACATTTACTAAATTATATTATGTGTACATACAAATATATATAAAGATATGTATTCATACCATATATGCACATACGTAGAGATGGATTAATAGATACACACAACACACTAACTCTGCAAGTGACAAGGAAATATCTCCTGTACACACATTTTGACAGTGCTCTTTTGTTTTAATGGAGCTTTCCCTTAAAAAATAAAAAAAACCCGATCAACAAAAATTCTTTTAACATACTGACCAACCAGCCGACTCTTATACAATGTGCTGTGCTTTTTCCTTTGTCACCCCTGACAAAACTATACAGAAGTAGATTGACAGAAAAGCACATCTTCCCCAGAATTTTGCTGTCGTGACAGTTCCTGAAATTTAGAAGCTACACTTTATGACTGACGAAGTGTGTTTAGTGTCACGCTTTCAATAATTAATGTTAAAATTGTGATAATCATTCTCTGGTATAAAAAGGCCCTACAAACCAGGTGTGCTCCCCTTAGGGGAGGATTCCTTTCAGTACAGCCACTTGGAGGAGAATCAGAGCTTCACGACCTTCAGATTAAGCTGCACCACAAGGATGGGCATGTGGATTAGCCAGCAGAGATTCTGGGTGCCTCTGATGCAGTTCAGCAAACCTGTCTTCCCCGAAGCTGCGGCAGCTCCACATCGAATCCAGCAGCAGATTATTTAAGAACGGCCTGCCCAGCTGCTTGCTTTATCTCTCTTTGTCTTTGGGGGTTTCCTGATTCTTAATTGGGCTAATTAAACTGTTGGCACAGCAGCCACGGTCTAAACAGGACTGCCGAAATGGTGGTGTGTAGAAATGCCATTTGTTCTATGTAATTATATATAGAAATGCATATGCGTGTATTTCTATTTCTTTTATATATATATTTGTATTTTATTTTTCCTCAGAAGCTTTGTAATGATGTTATTTTACACCTTGGCAAAGTCAAAGTTCCTAAGGCCGGTTGTTCATCCTCCTAGTACCAGCCACGTTCCGGGG
>NW_009187042.1:0-13069 GCF_000690835.1 Fulmarus glacialis | reverse complement strand
TCTATGTCACTGATAAAGATATTAAACAGATAGAGATAAAGATATCAAAAGCTAGACACTGATCAATCTTGCTGTACATATATACAGCAAAAAGATCATTAAAGCAGAATGGGGGAAATTCTTCTTCCTGTTTCCCCTGCCTCTTCCTGGTTCCTGTTCTTCTTCATCACCAAACCACAACGTCTTCTAACTCAAGCATTCAAAAGCACAACAGATATATCCCCAGAAGTGGAAGTAGTTATGGCACCTTCACAACCACAAGAATAAAAGGGACATTCCTCTTAAGAAATTCTGATGGTCCCTGGATTAGAAGCAGCCTACCAACCAGCTGAAATGTGTAATACTTTCTTTTACCTAGCAAATACTTCCCTGCAGGGACTGATTGTTTTATTAATTCTTCCTCACTACAGGCAGTTGCAGGGTTTTTTCTGGTGTTTACTTTATATGCAGGCAGCTTATTAACATTGAGCTTTCTTGCATCTGACTTCTTATAGCTTTTGAGTTTATTCTCAAGACTCCTTTATGTCTCAAGTTTGCATTGGCTTACAAAACTGAAAATACACTCTCTGTTGTCTTGAAGAATATTACTCTGGCTAGAAAGCTGCATGGACTGTTGCTGGTGAGCAACATTTCCCTGGAAAAGAAGAGCAAAAGAGGAATGACTGTTTCTCACCTATATCTACATTTCTCTCAGCTTGCAGTCACGGCTGATGTGTCTGCATCAGTCACATGTGACTGATGATTTCAGACACCATACACATTTAATTGTCTCACCAGAAATGCTTTAAAGTGGTCTGATCGTCTCAGGATGTTAGCTAATTCACCTGCTGAAAATTAATCTCTTCTAGATTACCCCAAGTAGGAGACCTCAAGAGAGCTGTTCTGAAATACCGTCTAACTTTGAATACATCTACAGTAGCATTGCAGTTTGGACCAGGAGTGTGGTCCAGAGGAAAATAGCCTTTTGTTCCCACTGAGGTTTGTACAGTGGAGTGATCTCACAGCACACAAATGTGTTCTTCCAGCTGAAGCTAAACCAGAAGAGGAGCCCCCCTCAGTGATCTGGTTGCTGGCAGGCCCTGAGCTCACAGGGCCAGACCAGGGCTAACTAGTCCAGGTGAAACTCCCTTGGAAACACAGACAGTGCAGACTTTGTGTCCTCAAATCTGTTTGCTTCACCAAATGGTACCTGTTATGCCTCACTACTTCCTAGCCTCAGCTTGGCTTTTGACAACTTCCAGAATCTTTAAGAGCTTGAAGGAGTACTCTTTTCAGCAGGGAGGGGAAGAAGAGTTTAAAACCAAGGGGACAAGCTTGATCCTGAAGGCTTATCCTAGTTTTGCCTATTAGGTGCCTTCAGGCATGGTACTCCAAGGGCTAACTCTAATCTGAGAGGACCTGGAGCATTTCCCATTTCCCAGCTATGGCTATGTGCTTTGATGACATCCAGGCGTTCACGTCACTGTAAGACTTAGATATGCCCTACCAGGCAGAAGAGTACCTTCGGTCCACTCATACACGCCACCCTGTTTGCTTGACTGGGGGCACCAGCACTGCAGGACACACACAGCCTTTAGACACACTGTCTAAAAAGACAGCCTTTGAAGATTGTCACAGAATCCTGATTTAGGATCCTGCCAACTACGCCAATTTGTCGCGAATGAGTGATTTAGATCGCTTAAAGAATCACCATCAAAGGTATTAGCAAAAAGTGGTTTTAATAGAAATTTATAAAAGTGCGACTTAACAGAGTTTGATGGCAAGGTGTAAGTGAACCTTACTTACTTTCACTTACTACACAGATGAAGCATAGAAAGGAAAATTGAGTTAGAATTGAGCTAGAATAATTTATACAGAGACCGAGGATGCAAAAGGGCAAGGGACACCCTCCCGCTGAGTCACGAGGTTCAGAGAAGACTCCCTTGCTTTCTAAACTCCTGATGGAGCTTATGTTCAGCTAGTTCCAATCTTAGTCTCAGACTTGGACAATGGTTTATTCTAATACAAAAGGATAAGGAGACCGACCCTCCTGTTGAGTCACGAGGTTCAGAGTAGACCCCCTTGCTTTCTAAACTCCTGATGGAGCTTAGGTGCGGCTGGATCCACTCCTAGTCCCAGACTTGGGCAACGGTTTATGTCTTAAGGGATTATATGTGTTTAGCAGCAGTCTACGGTTCATTCACAGTTTTAAGGTGGATCACAAGATTTTAGCAATACTTAATCATTGACTAATTTAACATTTACAAAGTAAGTTAGTAGAATTTACTACAGTCACAACAGTGACTTAATTACAAATTCGAGATGGTAATATTTATACCATACTTGCTAGCGGGTACCTCCATCAATTCACACACACACGCACACAGACACAAAGATAGATAAATATATAAAGGTATACCTGTTAAAAATTCCGCTCAAGGCCAGTGAAATATTCATGTCCAATATCTCGGCTTTTTTCAATGGGTGAAGGGGTTGAGCCTCGAGGAGTGTTTCAGCCCAGGTCCTGTTGTCAGTCGGCAACAGTCTTCCAAATATTGCAAACTCGAGAGGTCGTGAGCTCTGAGGGGTGTTCCTCTCAGAGGGAGATGCTGCGCATAGCCTGCTGTGGTGCAGGAGAGCGCAGAGGGTCTCACTTAGGACTGCTGTTTATAGGTTCACAAGATGATTGGCTTTAGTCATCCGTAAACTTCCATCCTGGTCCCAGGTTGAAGTTACTAAAATTCTCAAGATTTCAGTAACAATGGTACCGTTTCACTCGAGTTACGACTCAGATAAGGGTGTCAAGGGATGATGAATTATCCCCACTCTCATCCCCCACGTGGACCAGGCACCAGGAGTTCTGGCATGGTCAGTGCTGTTCCCCCACCTCAGCCATGCAAGAGTTCCTGGTACAGTCAAGGGACGCTTCACCGCCCAACTCATTACACAGAGGCCAAGGTTTAATGGGAGTTCCTGAGATCGTAGAGCAGCCCGGGGCTGGTGGGGGGGGAGAAAATGCACCACCACAAGGACATGTATACATTTCCCACTGACACCAGCATATTAACCTTTCACCACAGCTAGCTTGATGGGGTACCCAAGTGTGAATGTGCTGTCAGTAGCAATTAACGATGTTTTGCACGTAGGTATTATTTGGCATGTTGTTAAATACCAGCAGCAGCTCCACATCAGTCTACTGAAGGGATTCAAACACTGCTAGTGTTACTGGTGCTGCTCCGAGGTCAGTGAGAACAGGGAACTCCCCCTAAAATAAATAATACTTCCAAGTAGTCCTTGAGGTTTTTCATAGTGCAACGCAATTTTTTACCTCAATGCAATCTAACCGCCACTGTGGGATGTGTCACTCTTCCACTAACCCACTGCAGGTCTAGCCCAGGGAATTATCCTTCCCTCTGCAGAGGCTGGTATTCTTCTCTGGACATTCCTGTTTCAGTCTTTGATGGCAACAAAAATAATGGTTGTTATATTGTCAACTGTAAGGTCAACATTCAGAAGTGGTGTAAATTATACTGCTGTAAATCAGTCCAAGTGAGTGTCAGATGTGTTTTGATAGAAATTGCATGTTAGACAAGCAAAATGGCAGGACTGAAGGAAAGGAATCAAGCAAAGTAGGATAAGGCAGCTGTTATCCCAGGGAAGACTGGGGTATAAATCCTTGTATAAAGACTACAATATGTAGCCAGAGAATTATATGTCTCCTGTGCAATCACTTGATTGTTAATAAAGAAATAGATGGTCAAGTTAGACCTTTTTCCCATCCAACTTTTCTTCATATTCTCTTTCAAGGACAAACTTTTAACTACCTAGTAAAGTCCTTATTAATAATTTCCTTCTGTACCTCCACCGCTGACCCCTCTGTATTCAGTAGTAACTTTCTAATGTTCTTAAAAAACACCTGCTGGCTCATATTTGCATTCTATTATAGTATTTTCCTATGCAAAAGAGAATAATAAAATTAAGTTTTCTCCAAAACATATCAAAACAGAAGTAGCTGGTATAGGTAGGTTTCCTCTAAAGAGTTCATACCAGAGCTAATTTTTTATCCCATTTCCTCGGTAACATCAGGCTAACCAAGACTGTGAGAGCTATTTGTACATATCTTTCTCACTGTGTAGAATAATCAAAACGTGTAGGTAAGAAAAGCAGAGGGAGCTCTGAATGTCACGTTAGATTGAATAGTCAAATTCAAACCTGCACCACAGCTTTGCTTTTTGTTCTCTGAATCTTCCAAGTGAGAGCGTTCTCTGGAGCAGATTAATTAAAATTTCAGAGCCACATGTGTGCACACATTTGGATATGTCATTTAGATACCCAGCTGTTAGCATACGGTACCTAGGGTTTCCAGTGATGCTTGTTTGAGCTTTGAAAGGGAAAAACTTTATCCTATCTTTAGCACCTCACAACACATGTTTAGCTTAGCTCAGTACCCCAGCCCTGGAAGCACTGAATGTTTGTTTTCTCCAATGCAATTCTGTCAAATTCTGATTAACAGGCAGAGTAAAATCCCGAGGAAAAGCACCAAAAAATCTGAATTAATATTTTACAGATTATAAATATTTTTTTCAGTAGTGGAAGCTCGTTACAAGGTTACTTTATGCACAGGGCAGAGCTTTATCTATGGGTTTCATTTCCCATGCTAGATCATATGGACTATTTCTCTCTTGAACGTAAATAGAAGAGCTTGACACTACACAGGTTTACACTTTTTAATCAAGTAAAAATGGAAGGAATAAATCTTGTTTGAATATTATTATATTTGTTGCATAAATTATATTATACATACTTTATTCTTGTTAATTAAAAATTTTAACTAAAATGGATGTCCATGATCATGTTTAGCTGTACACTTTCAAGAAGGAAAGTTGTTAGTGCTTTACAAGTGTCTTTCCTAAGGATTTCCTGGCTTCAGAAGTCATTTTATCAATACTAAATTCAACATTATGCAGGGAATTTCGATAGGAAGATTTCCTCCTTGATCTCATTTATATCGACAAGCATACCTCATGCCTTTTATGTATATAACATTTATTGACCTTATCAAGCATTATGACAATTATCATTTTCTGCTAGTGTCCTAATTCATGTCTGAGAAGGCGGGTTTGCTAATATGGCTGTAGACATGTTAATGTAAAACTTGAGTAGTGGCTATGCCTCCAATTTTTTCCTACAAACAAAGAAAAAAAGGTATAGCATATCTATATCCATATTTATATGGGCAATTTTGGAATCCTAGGCTTCATTAAAAGCTCCTTGAAGTCCAAATGATTCTTTCATTTTACCTGTAAAGGTTGCAGAAGAAGGTTTGATCGTCTCATTTGACTTCAGATCTTTACTGAATTGCCATTAGACAAACTTACTTTGATGTTTTAACCATGATATATGGATAGAAGGTGATGAAACTTCTGCTGCCTTTAAATTCCTTTTGACTTTCAGGAAGTTGATGATCAAACACGAAATTCTGGTCAGAAACATCTTCCACTGCAGACACAACCGAGGACATAACAGAGGGACATCCCTTCAGTCTGGGAACTGCTTCATCGGAGAACATCAGAGAACTGGAGATTAGGGGAGCTTCAAGGTTATGTCTGGGTACCGCCATCCATGAGCTTGTTAACTGAAGAAGTCCGTTTGGGTCACCTTTTTTTTATTTCTGATCTGCCTAGTCAGTTCAAGTGGCCACAAATACAGAGTTTTCCAGCCAGCAGGTGCTGAATGTTATACTGAAATGTACCAGAGTGGGGAGAAAATGCTCTAAAATTTGCTTTGAAGTTGCTAAGGAAACCATCTGCCTCCTATCATACAGGTTCAGTGTAGCTTTATAATTCAGCTTTAGCTGCCAAATGTCTGTATGAGGGACTTTTCAGTGTCAAGGGAAGAACTGAAGAGAAAGAAGAAAAGGTTTACCTACCAGCATAAAAATGATAAGTGTTTCTGTGCGAGTTCAAAGTCTACTTTGTGGTGTGAATCATGGGGCTCTACCCTGGGATTAGACACCTATCGTTTGACCCATGCTTTTAGCTCCAGCTCACCCAAAAATAATTGTGAGCAGAAAGCCTGGAAGATCTTTTTTTCTTTTTCTTCTCTCTTGGCCAGCAAGAAGCTTTCTGTTTTAAAATACAGTAAATGTTCATTGCTTTGGAGTTCCACCTCTTGAAACTTCTGCCTGAATTTTGGCAACTGGAGATGACAGGTTAGCTTCCAGAGTCCCTTCAGTTTCTCTCCAAGAGAAGTGCAGAGAAAAGGAAAAGGAGAATTTAAGAGTCGTCTCAAGCTCTTTTGATAAGCTACAAGCTTATTCTAGTTGAAGAACTGGATCCTTTTGGAAGCGCCTACACCAGGCAGAAGAAAGCAGGCTTTTAGGAACTCACCAGAAAAGCTGAGGACTGGAAAACTCAGATTTTTTCTTAGACGGGAGTAAAAGAACATGCAAAGTCAAGAGCTTGCAGGCTATTAAAAAAAGACTTCTTCTGGAAGTCTGACCTTGATACCAATGAATGTGTGAAATAATACCATGATCCACAAATGATAGAAGGAAATTTGACCTGGAACGAGACAAGCACAGTCAGAGGTGTGCCTCTGAGCAGAGCCCTAGGGCTGCACCCTCACAGAAACATAGGTCCTCTAATACCTACTTCCTATATATCACATACCATCTCCTAGGTATCACATGCTGATCCCTCAGCCTTGGTTGTCCTGATCAGCATAAGGAAATAGTAATTTATTTCTTACAGCAGACCTGCCTGGCACACTCATTACAGTGTGATCCAGGAGGGAAGCATGATTCATGTGATGAATTTGTCCTATGAAAAACATAATTCTATCTCTAAGCTGGTGTTCAACCAAAAAAAACCAGCCTTAGCCTTTGTTGTTTATATACTGGTCTTACAGATGTTCACAGCCTCTGTACCTTTTTTTCTCCCACTTGAACCTCTGTACCACCACATGGTAACTTGTCAGGGCATAAAGTGTTTAGTTCAGTGGCTGACCGAAATTAAATCCTACTGCTATTCAAGATTCCTATTATAAATAATACATGACTATTTCTACTTTTAGTGGTAGCCAGGAATGTTAAACAAGGACTACTGTATTAGACAAACAAGAGTTACTGTATTAGACACCAGAGGAAAGAGCCACACTGACAGTCCTGCCATCTAGAGTGCTGGCAGGTGATAATGTCAGACAGATGAATAAACAGATAAATGTTGGACAGAAGGTGGGAAGATTTGCAAAAATCAGTCGCAACAGAGAGTACAGATGTCATGTTCTAGAGTAGTTCATTCCTTCTAGGAAATCATGCTTCTTCACATTACTGAGTCCCATCTTTCAGATGGGACAGATTATGTCTGCAGACCTAAAGAAACACTAGATGCAACTTCTGTATTATTTCACAGGGGAGTTAGTTCTGTTGCATCGTCATTCTTTAGAAACTTGCTGGCTTTCATTCCTCCTTCTACCCCACTCTCACACACAAAATGATTCTCATTTCTGCAATTTAAAAGTACAAAGTTGACTTCATGCAAGCAAAGATGCAAGTGTTTTCCCAAGGTCTTTTTTGCTGCAAAACTGACATAAGTAACAAAGAAATGTAAATGAGCAGGTGTATACACACGTCCCCCAAGATTTATGATCTTCTTTCCTGAAATGAAAGCAAAGAAGCTTTGCTGAAGGTGAAGGCTATTCCTGACAACCCACAGAAGATGTCATGGGCTGAACTGTTAGTGTCCAGCTACAGGAAAAACCAGTGACTCAGGCACACGTATGCTCTCAGTCATAGCCTACACTGAAGTCCAGAGATGCTATTCAGCTGCAGTGGGGACAGAAACTTTGCTCAGGCACCCAGATGTTCTCTGAGAAACATTAGAAGAGAAACCTTGTGTCTGCACTACCCATTAATGCGGGCAGAAGCAAGCACTCTCTTGGAGTTTGTCTGGGACTACTGTGCTCAGTCCATCCACTGGAATATCCCACCTGCATCCATTGCATTATCACATGGCTGTCAGGCAAACGAGACAATCCCGGGTCCTTTCTCACATGGCCCTAAAGCTGCATGCCATAGGGCTACCTAAGATTTGTAGAGAGCTTGACTCTGAGCTGTCTTTATACACTGTGGTAAGGGAATGATTGATGGTGCGAGTGCCAAGAAGGATTCATGGGTCCGTATTGAGCATGCTAAGACTTGGACTAAGTTCTGCCTGGACCATGTTCCCAAAGGCAGTGCAGTGGTAGCACTGAAGTAAGTTCCTAATTCAAACTAGTTTATTTAGAGTTATACACTTTTCCTGGAACTGTAATGGTTAAAACCAGCATTAAAGTAATAATTAAACATTTGGCAACTCAAATGCAGATATTAAGGCTGAGGGAGGCCACCTTTTATGCTCCCTGCAGTTTGCCTCAGAGCCCACGGCACCACCATACTGAGATCTCATCAAATGAGTTTGACTAAAGCTCACTTTCTACACAAAAGACTTTGAGTGATATGAATCATCATCACTTAGAAGCTCCTTTCATAACATTATATTAAATTAAACAAAGGAGAACAACGAACTAGATTAGACTTTGGGGATCACTGAATCTAGGCTCCTATTTTTGCAGATGAGAGTTTAGATGAGCTGTTCTGTCTTAATATAAACTAGTGAAGAGATAGGTTGCAAGTTCCAACAAAAAAGATAACTTTTAGAAATTAAAAAAAAAAGGTATTATTATACAAGAAAAAAACCTTAGTAACAATAATAATACAGTTGCAACTGTTATCCACAGCACCCTTTTTCCTAGTGCCATGGTCATGCTACCACTGCCCCTCTGACTCACAGGTTGATGGCTTCAGCCTGATGGGCGTGGAGGGGGTTCAGCACGTTGTCAGCATCCTGAGTCCTTCACCAGGAGGAGTGGTGATGTTTTTTCTTTCTTCACGCTAGGATCCACTTGGGGCATTTTCATATGATTGTTAGCTCACCTATACACTTCCTTTTTCTACAATGCCATGTTACATGTGAATTTTTCTGTATATGGTGCATTTTACATATGTTAGGTTCTTGTTCTCTGTCAGCCCTAAACCTAGTTTTGTCCAGCTGTACATCTACATTTCTTTAAATAACCATTGGTGAGAGGCCTCACTGCACTAGAGCCATGGGGTCTCTAGTACAAAGCTTGCACTCCATCTCTTATCATCTCCCGCTTGCAATCCTCTCCACTGCATCCTGCAAACCTATTTTTCCAGGTTTCAGCTATCTTACAGACCGGAATTTCTCCACACCACATTATTAAGTCACAGTCATAAATATTTCATTCTACATAGAATGCCTACTTGCTACTGCTATATATATATAAATTATAGTTGTACCATATACAGATAAGCAATAGTAAAACAAGTTAGAGATGATAACTAGAAAAATTGCTGTCGTGATTAAATGAAAACAAAGCTCTAGGCAGGTCAAGAAAAGTTCAGACAAAGCCTTGCCAACTCAGTAGAAACCCTGTGGCCTGTTACTAGTAATGGCAGTATTGTATTGCTAAGCTATGTGGCCACAGATGAGACAATCATGATGTGACTTCATGGTGGGTCTCTGAGCTTCTATTCATTTGGCATTTCAGATAATTGCACTGTTCTCTACTTCAGCTGTTAATTCTTTGGCTGTTTTTTTCCATTGATCTAATTGGTTTTTGTTTTTTTTTTAAGTTTCATGGCATTTTAGATATACATGTGTATAGATATAAAATGAATACCTAAGTAAAGAAAGAGTTTTTAAAGTGGGACCAAATGAATCCATTGTCAATGAAAGAGTTATACTGGGAAATAATTTTGCTGCAGAGGTTTTAATTTCAGAAGAATTTCTTTCGTAATAAGTCTCACTAGAAATAATATTAAAATGCAAATGGAGTAATGGATCTTGTAGAAAGATCTAGGGGGAAAATCAAATTGAATTAAGGACAAATTAGTCAGTCCAGTTTTGATGAACACATGGACTTAATGTGATGAGCAAAGATCAGAGCTCAATTCAGTGCTCTCATTTGAGAGCTAGAGAAAAGCTTCAAGCTACATTACATGTAAGTCAATCCAATTTGCTTATGAAAAAAAAAAAATATTATCCCATTCTGTCTGTTTCCCTGGAGGAATGGATCTTGAAAGTGTTTAGTGAACATGTACATCTCAACCACAAGACTTAGAGAATGGAAAATGTAGATAAGCAATTTATTGGGGTTTAGGTGGTTAGGTGTGCTTATTTATATGAGGAGGAAGAGGAGAGAGGATGAGTAGAGGAGAAGTTTTGTCTCTGCTTCGAAGCCTTTGACCTGGAGGGGTGAGAGCCCACTCTTTGTGGACATGTCAGGAGGAGATAAGAAGAGAAGTAGATCTGTTGGCTTTAGATTATGGCAATTTGCTCCTCATCTGTTGTTCCTAGCACTGACTGATAATCACCTCAGGGTTCAGTGCTTTCTATTACCTGCAATAAAAATGCTGGTATTCAATCTACATCAGCATACTTAGAATTAAGCACAAAAGAACTCAAACAGTTCTTATTTGGAAAAAAAAAAAAAAAAAAAAAAAAAGATGTAGTTTATCTTTACCAGACTGTCTCAGGTCATAGTTATGTGAAGATATAGATTCCATAATGAAATATGGATGTGCTCCAAAAAGTGTCTCCTAATAGACAAGCTGTTCAGCAGCCTCATCCTTATCTGAGTTGGCATTTGTCCAAATAAATAATCAGAACCTTAATTTTATTTCCGCTGGCAGAGTAGGCAGTGGTCTTGTTTTCATAGCAATCCACTGATCATAGAATCATTTTATTGTAGAAGGCAATCAGATTGGTTAGGCATGATTTATTCTTGGTAAATCCATGCTGACTGTTCCCAGTTATCTTCTTGTCTTCCATGTGCCCAGCAATGTCCTCCAGGAGGGCTTACTCTATGATTTTCCCACGGACTGAAGTGAGGCTGACCAAGCTGTAGTTCCTGAGGTTCATCTGTTGGCCTATTCTGAATATGAGTGCAACATCTGCCTTCCTCTGGTCATTGGGGAACCTTCTCCCATCTCCATGATCTTTCAGAGATGATAGAGAGCAGTCTTGCAAGGACTTTATCAGCTCTCTCAGCACCCTTGGATCCAGCCTATTGAGTACAACGAAGCCATGCGGGTCAAGTTCTTGCAAGCATTCCCTGACTCAGTCTTCATCTGCTGCTGGTCATTCTTCTCCTCCCTGAACCTCTTCACAGGAGGCCTTGGAGCAGCTGAAGCCAAGAAAACATTGAGTACTTCAGCTTTAGAAAGTTGTTTAAAAGTCTACTGCAAGGTTGTTTTGTGCTCCACTAAACATTCCTGTTAGTTGTGAGAACACTTAGAAAATCATCAGTAAACATCATCTTTTCAAGACAATCAACTTTGTATGATGTTAGTTCATGCATACAAATTGTGTAGATTTTTCACTTCCTGAGCACTAAGCCTGGCAGGAGCATAGATAATGGATTTGAAAGAAGCATTGCAAGGTGCAGGTACATCAGTCAGTGTCATCCATTTTCTTAGACAACGCATTTTGTAGCAAAAGAAATCAGAATCATAGAATCACAGAATGGTTGAAATTGAAAGGCCCTTCTGGAGATGATCTAGTCCAACCATCCTGCTCAAAGTAGGGTCACTTACAGCAGGTTGCTCAGGGCTATGTCCAGTCACGTTTTGAATGTGTCCAAGGATGGAGACTCCACAACCTCTCTGGAACACCTGTTCCACTGTTTGATCACCCTAGAGTAAAAAAACTTTTTCTTATGTTTAAATGAAAAAATCAGGTTGAACTATCTTCAGTCTTACTTGATGGGATTCTTGCTAGTTAATTTTACTCTGTGAGAGTTGAAGATCAACGTAAGATTCATTTGACCTACCACAGAATAAAATGAATCTTCTTTCAAATATCCTTCTCTCCATTGATTATGGAGTGTCATAGACAGGTGAGTTCAAACATCTAATTCAAATGACATGAATCCTAGCAATGGTCATTTTTCTTCCATAGCACCACACAAAGTAAAGAATGAAAAAGAATAAAGACCTAAACAAAAAAATATTACTTTTTCTTTAGCTCTCTGGGTTGAAAAGAATGATTTCCAGTAGCTAGGATTCAAAATATGCAGCTGTTTTGCTTTTTTTTCTTTGTTTGCTATGCTTTGCTTATCCTCTATACTCTTGGAAACAATCTTTATGGGATCCCTTGTGCTATGGGAATACAACATTTTATCCCACTCCACTTGTAACCTCTAAACCTGTTAGCTAATTTCAACTAGAGTTAAACTGGGAGATGCATCAGCACCAACAAGTTTTGTGAAAATCAATAGATGGTTGATATGAGGAAAAAGAGAGCAGAATTCAGTGTTTATCTATTTTGAGAGGTAATAGACAACTGATCAACCTGTCAAGGGTACCAGATGGCCAGTCAGTGCACTCATAATTCCAACCTAGCTACAGAACATGATTGTTTCTTGCCTTGAAAACATAAAACAGACAGGGAACACAGTAGTAAGGGAATGATATGGGGGTAAGGGGAGCATGTGATAAACTAGATGGTATCATGGGAATTCAGGAAACACAGAATGTGTCGATGATAGCTTCCTTCTCCAAGTGGTAGAGGAGCCAACGAGGAGAGGTGCTATGCTGGACCTTGTTCTCACCAACAAGGAGGGGCTGGTGGAAAATGTGAAGCTGAAGGGCAGCCTTGTCTGCAGTAACATGAAATGGTAGAGTTCAAGATGCTTAGGGCACCAAGGAGGGCACATAGCAAGCTCACTACCCTGGACTTCAGGAGAGCAGACTTTGGCCTCTTCAGGGATCTGCTTGGTAGAGTGCCATGGGACAAAGCCCTGGAGGGAAGAGGGGCCCAAGAAAGCTGATTCAAGGGTCACCTCCTCCAAGCTCAGGAACAACGCATCCCAACAAAGAGGAAGTCAGGCAAAAACGCCAGGAGGCCTGCATGGATGAACAACAAGCTCCTGGACACACTCAAACACAAAAAGGAAGCCTGGACAGGTAGCCTGGAAGGAACAAAAAGAAATTTTGTTCACCGCCCAAGCCACAGAAGGCAAAGGC
>NW_009187041.1:0-5172 GCF_000690835.1 Fulmarus glacialis | reverse complement strand
ATGATTCTATGATTCTATGACTCTAATCACACATGCCGGTCAAGCCCTGGGTATAAGATACTGTAAATGTGATGCTTCCTGGCTGACCCTGATAGCCACAGTCTTTAATGGTTTAGTCTCTGAGTATGAGATGGCCGGGCTCGAGAGCTCTTCAAAGATGGAAGAACTGAAGAGGGCTTCTTCTGTCTTCCCCAAGTGCCACTGTGTTTATATACACAATGCTGGCGTTTATATACACTTTTCCATAGGCCAGGACCAGTCTGGTCCAAAGTCTGGTCCTCTTCTCTCGTCTCCTCCAAGGTCTGGTCTCTTCGTTCAGGTGGCTGTTACATCTCTGTAGGCTGGTTCCTGATTATATGATTCCTTCTAATAGTTGCAGATTGAGTACTTTTATTCTAGATTTGATACTATTATGCAACTATACCAAGCAAACAGCTATTACAAAATATTTTGCTCCCTGCCCTAAATCAGACTATCCTGTAGTATGTCTGGGTGCAAGGCAAAATGGATGTGTTTCACTTTTCTACCTTAAATTGGGCAGTCTTGTGGTATGCCTGGGTGCAAGCAAACAGAACAAAATTGTCAACATAACACTGAAATTCCCTGCTGGCTGACTGAACAACAGTGTGAGCTTCTGTTTTAGGAGACTACACTAAAACAATTTTTGACTTAACGTATCCATTCATTTTTGACTTAACGTATCCATTCATTTTTGATTTAGACCCATACATTTAGCAAATCTGAGATGCATGAGTGAGCTTTCTTTAAAATAAACCTTCGTTGCCACTATGTTGACAACACAAAAGTATTCCCAAACCATAAATACAAAGATCATTTCATTCTATCCAGTACTGTTGGAGAAATTAGGAGTGAATACAGTGACCTGGTAACATGCCCCACAGTTTCTCTCACGTAAGAGTGTAGATGTGAATTTCAGAGTTGAGAGCTTCTCTCCACCCCTCCCCGGCTGCCATTTTTAAGATACACAAATTTAGATGCTGTCAGCTTAGATATCGCAAGTGATTCCCAGGGCTTGGCTGTGCACAGAGGAGCTCTGTGGGGTTGGAAAGGATCTCCTGGAAGAGAGCAGTGCTCTGGTGTCATAGGCTGTGAGAGCCATTTTTGGAAGAAAGTTGATCAGTCTCCAAAGCTGACACTTTTCTCTGCTTGCATCTTCTTTTGGAGGGCTGCCTGAGAACCTCATTGCTTTTACGATTCATTTTTCCCCACTCTAGGCTCAATTTATTCTTGGTTAATTTAAACCTATATATTTTTGTGCCCATAGGATCTAATAAGTTAAATAGGACTTCTTCTTCTCCTGTGCTCATTCATCTAATAGATTTACAAAGAATAATCTCACCTTTTCTTTGCTATCTTTTCTTTCATTCTCCGTGGCTAAAGAGGCCAGTTCCTCTTAGTCTCTGCTTAGAGGACAGGCTGTTGGTTCCCTTGGCTTCCCTGGTGGTTTCAAGTCATGTCTTTGGGGAACTCTCATTAGCTTCTTATTATCATCTGCCCTAGTTCTGTATCTACCATTATTGTAATAATTTCCATATTTTCTTGCTTAACTGATAGTTTTCAATGTGGTCAGTGTTTCTAAACTTCAGGAGATGAGATTTATGCTGTTTCCTTTCTCTAGAAGGTAATTTTTCAACAGAAGATATTAGGCTGACTGCATATTTTGTTGTATTTTAACTCATTTTGCATTTGCTTTCATGACTTTAATTAGTCTTTCCTTTCTAAAGCCTTGCACACTATTGATGTTGCACAAAGGATCTGTAGTTGCCCGGATCACTTTTTCCCAGTCATATAGTACTAACCTCTGTTTGATTTATTAAAAACATTTCCTACTAAAACTGCAATTTTGTGTTCCAGAGTTCTTGGACAGAGATAATCCAGTTTCTTTCCGCTAGAGTGAGTTAACTTTAAATCCTACCTCAGTTATGGAATTTCAGTTTCTCCATAGTTTTTTCTACTAGCCATGTCATCTTGGTCCCCATACTGAATGCTAAAAATAAATGGGAATGCTACTTGTTACGTTACCTCTGTTACAGGTTGTGTATGAGACTTTCTAAGTAAAAAGTCCATTTCTCAAATTGTGCCCAGAAATCATTTGGAAGCTGTGGCAGTGTAGGAGATGTATCATTCAGTGAAGTGGTACACTGTACACAATCTGCAGTCCAAAACTGCTGTGAAGGTGCCTGACATGATAAATCAGAGCTCAGTTTCATTAGATGCAGTTATGTCGGCAATACACACTCGTTTCACCTGGAGATCCCTCAAACCAGGGCTGTCTGCATATCTCATATCTCCTGAAGGAGAGAATGACTTGGTAGGCTCATGATGTTATCAATCAGGATTATCTCATCATAATCTTTCCTGTAATTCAACATGAAAAAATGTTCTTTGCAATAGTAATTGAGGACAGGATAAGTATTAGGAGAAGGCTTGGCTTCTTGAATGCTCCTTTGAGAGCTGCTAATATCTTCCCCTCCATGAAAGTATTGGGAATATTCTGTAATTGTGACTTGAAATTTCCTCGTCAGGTTTTTGTCAGTCAAATGCAGATTTCTGAGTTGTAGGTCTGAGAATTTCAATCTACCTCAAACTTTAAAGAAGGAGATGATACTGCAAAACATATTCATACAATAAATAAATAAATCACATTTATGTATATCTGATACAGGTTAGTGTTTCATGGCTATCAATCTTACCTGAATCCAAGTATCTGTAAACAAAAGGGGGAACCTCCATATAATAATAAATACTCATTTAATGAGAGACAAAAAATGAATTCGGTACTTGAAACAGCATTGTTTCTCAGGACTTTTAAATTACTGTGATAAGCAATTCTTTCCAATCTTCATTGCAATCATAAGAATAATAATGAAAAAGACCCTGAACTGGCCTTAGAAGACAGAAAGTCCAACTAAGAGCACAACTGCTCCTAAGAGCAGGCTAACATCCTTCCTTCCTGGTCATCTGTGCTGCTGTCCTGGTTTTGGCTGGGATAGAGTTAATTTCCTTCCTAGTAGCTGTATAGTGCTGTGTTTTGGATTTAGGATGAGAAGAATGTGATAACACACTGATGTTTTAGTTGTTGCTAAGCAGTGTTTATACTAAGTGAAGGACTTTTCAGCTTCCCATACTCTGCCATCGAGGAGGTGCACAAGAAGCTGGGAGGGAGTATAGCCAGGACAGCTGACCCAAATTGGCCAAAGCGATATTCCATACTACATGCCAGCATGCTCAGTATATAAGCTGGGAGGAGTTGGCCAGGGGGCAGCGATCACTGCTCGGGACTTGCTGGGAGTCGGTCGGCGGGTGGTGAGCGGTTGCATCACTTGTTTTTCCTGAGTTTCACCTCTCTCTCTTTTTGTTATTTTCCTTTTAATTACTTCTCCCCTTCCCCCCCCTCCTCTCCCCCCCAATTATTAAACTGTTCTTATCTCAACCCATAAGTGTTCTCACTTTTACTCTTCTGATTCTCTCCCACCGGAGTGGTGGGAGTGAACGAGCAGCTGTGTGGTGCTTAGTTGCCGGCTGGGGTTAAACCATGGCAGTCCTTTTTGGCACCCAACGTGGGGCATGAAGGGTTGAGATAACAGCAGATCTGACCAGAGCGTGTTAAACCAAATTTGTGATAAGCATTCGTTATATTAGTTTAATAGTTGCTGGTCACAATGTTGATTCATTTGCTCTCAGAGTTGTTGTCCTTGTTCTCAGCCCGGAGGAGAAGGGGAAGGTGTAGGAAGGTGTCTCCCCTGTAGATTGTCTCTCTGAGGAGAAGAGGCAAAAAGTGTAATTATTAACAGTTTCTAAGAGATGGCTCCTGAAGTATGGGGATGACAGCAGTGCTGAGTACAATCCCACGACCAATAGTTTTATCATACCATAAGCCAATGTTAGACCGTACAGCAAAGCTGTAACTTTAATTCAACTCCCAGAGGTGATAAACAGCACCACAGGGAGTGCGTACGGCAAGTAAGGTGTCACATCACAGAACTCTGAGAACAAGGACAACAACTCATTAAATGAGTATTTATGAGTATTAAATGAGTATTCAAACCAGCATGTTTCTATTGCTATGTCTCCTGAATGTGTTTCAGGCCTTGTTTAAGGTTAAACAACTATTTAAGAATACCACCCAGAGATCTGCCCCAAGGCTGGATAGTTATGAGTGGCAGGGTGTGTGGGATAGTATGGGCAAGTGCCTAGGACGGTGGGCGCCCCCAGTGTTTTGGAACTTCACCCCTGAACAAGTGCAGAATCCTGAAAAACTAGTGAAGTATTTTGAAGAAGTATGCTGTCACCTTGGCAATTCCAGAGAAACACAAATCACTGCAACGTGCTGGGGCCTGGCCCGTGCCTACGGAGCCCTGTTCAACACTATTCAGAACCCTCAAGGGGAAGAGAAGGTCTCTGGATCTGATGACAAAATGACAGGCATTGTGGCTACACCAACCCCAGCAACAGGCGCAGCGGCTACTCCAACCCCCACGACAGGGACTGTGGCTGAACCAGAGAACCAACCCATGCCGGTATCAGTTGCCCCTATACACAAAAAGAAATATTGGAAGCAGAAGTCAGCTCATTTAGAATGGGATGAGGAAGCTTCTTCTAAGAGGGAGCAGGAGGAAGAAGTGGACGAGGCCAGTAGCCTGGAATTAGAGGATAAGGAAGCCAAGCAGCTGGGATCCCTTTCTAGGGAAGGGGGCATTGACAAGGCCATTGGACAAGGGGCAGAAGTCCTCAGCCTCTGGAGGCGACTCCTGTGAGTCGTGAAGGAAAGGTATCCCTTCAAGGAAGATGTTATATGTCACCCAGGCAAATGGACCATCACGGAGAGAGCTATCCAGTACCTGAGGGAATTAGCCTTGCTGGAAGTGCTTTATGATGACCTGGACAACAAGCAGTTACCCAAAGATCCAGATGAAGTCAAGTGCATGTGACCCATGTGGCGGAAGTTTGTACGGCATGCACCATCGTAGTGTGCCAACTCATTGGCAGTAATGACTTGGAAAGACGGAGAGGGACAAATGGTGGATGAATTGGCTGGCCAACTCCAGCAATACGAAGAAACTCTCTCTTCCCCCCTCCTCTCAGATGTGGAGAAACTGGTCCAGCAACTCAAAGAGGACAGATCCTACTCCCCACCTGTACGGACCAGTC